>NW_019216511.1:0-1635 GCF_002532875.2 Varroa jacobsoni | reverse complement strand
ACCCAAGTTCTCGTTGGTCAAGTCTCAGGATAGAGTTCCCTCACACAGACAAGTTGTTAAAACTTGAACAAGTGTTCTCTAGCTAAGTTTCAGGAAGATACAAGGAAGTGGTAAAAACAAACGTTTTTTTTTGGCCATGTTTTAGGACAACATTTCCACATACAAAGAAGTTAAAACTTAAATAAGTCCCCCATTGGCCAAGTCTCAGGACAGAGTTTCCTCATACAAACAAAAGTTGTTAACACTCAAACAAGCTTCCTTTAGCCAAGTTTCGGACAAAATTTCCGCATACAACAAAATTGTTAAAAGTCAAGGAAATCTTTTTGGTTATATTTCAAAACAGAATCTTACACGCAATATATTTGCTAAAACCCAAGTTCTCATTGGTCAAGTCTCAAAATAGAGTTTCCTCATACAGAAAAGCTGTTAAAACTTAAAGAAGTGTTCTCTACCTAAGTTTCAGGAAGATACAAAGAAGTGGTAAGAACAAACGTTTTTTTTGGCCATGTTTTAGGACAACATTTCCACATACAAAGAAATTAAAACTTAACTAAGTCCCCCATTGGCCATGTCTCAGGACAGAGTTTCCTCATACAAACAAAAGTTGTTAACACTAAAACAAGCTTCCTTTAGTCAAGTTTCAGACAAAATTTCCGCATACAACAAAATTATTAAAAGTCAAGGAAACCTCTTTAGTCATGTTTCAATACAGAACCTTACATGTAGTATATTTGTTAAAACTCTAAGAAGTTCTCGTTGGCCGAGTCTCAGGATAGAGTTCCCTCACACAGAAAAATTGTTAACACTTGAACAAGTGTTCTCTAGCTAAGTTTCAGGAAGATACAAAGAAGTGGTTAAAACAAATGTATTTTTTTTGGCCACGTTTTAGGACAACATTTCCACATACAAAGAAGTTAAAACTTAAATAAGTCCCCCATTGGCCAAGTCTCAGGACAGAGTTTCCTCATACAAACAAAAGTTGTTAACACCCAAACAAGCTTCCTTTACCCAAGTTTCAGACAAAATTTCCGCATACAACAAAATTGTTAAAAGTCAAGGAAATCTTTTTGGCCATATTTCAAAACAGAATCTTACATGCAATATATTTGCTAAAACCCAAGTTCTCGTTGGTCAAGTCTCAAAACAGAGTTTCCTCATACAGAAAGGCTGTTAAAACTTAAACAAGTATTCTCTAGCTAAGTTTCAGGAAGATACAAAGAAGTGGTTAAAACAAACGTTTTTTTTGACCATGTTTTAGGACAACATTTGCACATACAAAGAAGTTAAAACTTAAATAAGTCTCCCATTGGCCAAGTCTCAGGACAGAGTTTCCTCATATAAACAAAAGTTGTCAACACTCAAACAAGCTTCCTTTACCCAAGTTTTAGACAAAATTTCCGCATACAACAAAATTGTTAAAAGTCAAGGAAATCTTTTTGGCCATATTTCAAAACAGAATCTTACATGCAATATATTTGCTAAAACCCAAGTTCTCGTTGGTCAAGTCTCAAAACAGAGTTTCCTCATACAGAAAGGCTGTTAAAACTTAAACAAGTATTCTCTAGCTAAGTTTCAGGAAGATACAAAGAACGGGTTAAAACAAACTTTTTTTCTGGCCGTGTTTTAGGACAACAT
>NW_019216509.1:0-1634 GCF_002532875.2 Varroa jacobsoni | reverse complement strand
CGGTTGTTTTAACCGCTTTTTTATATCTTCCTGAAACTTAGCTAAAGAACACTTGTTTAAGTTTTAACAACTTTTCTGTGTGAGGGAACTCCATCCTGAGACTTCTTTGAGTTTCAGCAAATATAGTGCATGTAAGATTCTATTTTGAAATAGGGCTAAAAAGATTTCCTTGACTTTCAACAATTTTGTTGTAGGCGGAAGTTTTGTTCTGAAACTTAGATAAAGAAAGCTTGTTTGAGTGTTAACAACTTTTTGCATGAGGAAACTCTGTTCTGAGACTTGGCCAATGGGTGACTTATTTGAGTTTTACCAACTTCTTTGTATGTGGTAATATTGTCCGAAAACGTGGCCAGAAAAAAACGGTTGTTTTAACCACTTCTTTATACCTTCCTGAGACTTAGCTAGGGAACACTTGTTTAAGTTTTAACAACTTTTCTGTGTGAGGGAACTCTATCCTGAGACTTGGCCAACGAGAACTTCTTTGAGTTTTAACAAATATGTTACATGTAACGTTCTGTTTTGAAATATGACCAAAAAGATTTCCTTGACTTTTAACAATTTTGTTGTAAGCGGAAATTTTGTCTGCAACTTCGCTAAAGAAAGCTTGTTTGAGTGTTAACAACTTTTTGCATGAGGAAACTCTGTTCTGAGACTTGGCCAATGGGTGACTTATTTGAGTTTTACCAACTTCTTTGTATGTGGTAATATTGTCCGAAAACGTGGCCAGAAAAAAACGGTTGTTTTAACCACTTCTTTATATCTTCCTAAGACTTAGCTAGGGAACACTTGTTTAAGTTTTAACAACTTTTCTGTGTGAGGGAACTCTATCCTGAGACTTGGCCAACGAGAACATCTTTGAGTTTTAACAAATATATTGCATATAAGGTTCTGTTTTGAAATATGACCAAAAAGATTTCCTTGACTTTTAACAATTTTGTTGTATGCGGAAATTTTGTCTGAAACTTGGCTAAAGGAAGCTTGTTTGAGTGTTAACAACTTTTTTTTTCTATGAGGAAACTCTGTTCTGAGACGTGGCCAATGGGGGATTTATTTAAGTTTTAACTTCTTTGTATGTGGAAATGTTATCCTAAAACATGGCCAAAAAAAAAACGTTTGTTTTAACCACTTCTTTGTACCTTCCTGAAACTTAGCTAGAGAACACTTGTTTAAGTTTTAACAACTTTTCTGTGTGAGGGAACTCTACCCTGAGACTTGGCCAACGAGAACTTCTTTGAGTTTTAACAAATATATTACATGTAACGTTCTGTTTTGAAATATGACCAAAAAGATTTCCTTGACTTTTAACAATTTTGTTGTATGCGGAAATTTTATCTGAAACTTGGCTAAAGGAAGTTTGTTTGAGTGTTAACAACTTTTGTTTGTATGAGGACACTCTGTTCTGAGACTTAGCCAATGGGGGACTTATTTAAGTTTTAACTTCTTTGTATGTGGAAGTGTTGTCCTAAAACATGGCCAAAAAAAAAACGTTTGTTTTAACCACTTCTTTGTATGTGGAACTTCTGTCCTGAAACTTAGCCAGAGAACACTTGTTTAAGTTTTAACAACTTTTCTGTGTGAGGGAACTCTATCCTGAAACTTGACCAACGAGAACTTCTTTGAGTTTTAACAAATAT
>NW_019216508.1:0-1636 GCF_002532875.2 Varroa jacobsoni | reverse complement strand
AAAAAAAACGTTTGTTCTAACCACTTCTTTGTATCTTCCTGAAACTTAGCTAGAGAATACTTGTTTAAGTTTTAACAGCTTTTCTGTATGAGGAAACTCTATTTTGAGTTTTGACCAACGAGAACTTGGGTTTTAGCAAATATATTGCATGTAAGATTCTGTTTTGAAATATGGCCAAAAAGATTTTTTTGACTTTTAACAATTTTGTTGTATGCGGAAATTTTGTCTGAAACTTGGCTAAAGGAAGCTTGTTTGAGTGTTAACAACTTTTTTTTGTATGAGGAAACTCTGTTCTGAGACGTGGCCAATGGGGGACTTATTTGAGTTTTAACAACTTCTTTGTAGGTGGAAATGTTGTCTTAAAACATGGCCAGAAAAAAATGTTTGTTTTAACCACTTCTATCTTCTTGAAACTTAGCTAGAGAATACCTGTTTAAGTTTTAACAGCTGTTCTCTATGAGGAAACTCTATCCTGAGACTTGACCAACGAGAACTTGGGTTTTAGCAAATATATTGCATGTAAGGTTCTGTATTCAAATATGGCCAAAAAGATTTCCTTGATGTTTAACAATTTTGTTGTAAGCGGAAATTTTGTCTGAAACTTGGCTAAAGGAAGCTTGTTTGAGTGTTAACAACTTTTGTTTGTATGAGGAAACTCTGTCCTGAGACTTGGCCAATGGGAGACTTATTTAAGTTTTAACTGCTTTGTATGTGGAAATGTTGTCCTAAAACATGGCCAAAAAAAATGCTTGTTTTAACCACTTCTTTGTATCTTCCTGAAACTTAGCTAGAGAATACTTGTTCAAGTTTTAACAACTTTTCTATATGAGGAAACTCTGTTTTGAGACTTGACCAACGAGAACTTGGGTTTTAGTAAATATATTGCATGTACGATTCTGTTTTGAAATATGGCCAAAAAGATTTCCTTGATGTTTAACAATTTTGTTGTAAGCGGAAATTTTGTCTGAAACTTGGCTAAAGGAAGCTTGTTTGAGTGTTAACAACTTTTGTTTGTATGAGGAAACTCTGTCCTGAGACTTGGCCAGTGGGAGACTTATTTAAGTTTTAACTGCTTTGTATGTGGAAATGTTGTCCTAAAACATGGCCAAAAAAAATGCTTGTTTTAACCACTTCTTTGTATCTTCCTGAAACTTAGCTAGAGAACACTTGTTCAAGTTTTAACAACTTTTCTATATGAGGAAACTCTATTTTGAGACTTGGCCAACGAGAACTTGGGTTTTAGCAAATATATTGCCTGTAAGATTCTGTTTTGAAATATGACCAAAAAGATTTCCTTGACTTTTAACAATTTTGTTGTAAGCGAAAATTTTGTTTGAAACTTGGCTAACGGAAGCTTGTTTGAGTGTTAACAACTTTTGTTTGTATGAGGAAACTCTGTCCTGAGACTTGGCCAGTGGGGGACTTATTTAAATTTTAACTTCTTTGTATGTGGACGTGTTGTCCTAAAACATGGCCAGAAAAAACGTTTGTTTTAACCCGTTCTTTGTATCTTCCTGACACTTAGCTAGAGAATACTTGTTTAAGTTTTAACAGCTTTTCTGTATGAGGAAACTCTGTTTTGAGACTTGACCAACGAGAACTTGGGTTTTAGTAAATATATTGCATGTACGATTCT
>NW_019216507.1:0-1641 GCF_002532875.2 Varroa jacobsoni | reverse complement strand
CTATCCTGAGACTTGGCCAACGAGAACTTCCTTGAGCTTTAACAAATATATTGCATGTAAGGTTCTCCTTTGAAATATGGCCAAAAAGATTTCCTTGACTTTTAACAATTTCGTTTTAAGTGGAAATTTTATCCTGAAACTTAGCTAAAAGAAGCTTGCTTGAGTGTTAATAACTTTTTTTTATGAGGAAATTCTGTTCTGAGACTTGGCCAATGGGGAACTTATTTGAGTTTTAACAACATCATTGTATGTGGTAATGTTGTCCTAAAACATGGTCAGAAAAAAAGCTTTTGTTTTAACCACTTCTTTATATGTGGAACTTCTGTCCTGAAACTTAGCCAGAGAACACTTGTTTAAGTTTAACAACTTTTCTGTGTGAGGGAACTCTATCCTGAGATTTGGCCAACGAGAACTTCTTTGAGCTTTAATAAATATATTGCATGTAAGGTTCTCTTTTGAAATATGGCCGAAAAGATTTCCTTGACTTTTAACAATTTCATTGCAAGTAGAAATTTTATCCTGAAACATAACTAGAGGAAGCTTGTTTAAGTTTTAACAACTTTTCTGTGTGAGGGAACTCTATCCTGAGACTTGGTCAATAAGAACTTCTTTGAGTTTTAACAAATATAATGCATGTAAGGTTCCGTTTTGAAATATGGCTAAAGAGATTTCCTTGACTTTTAGCAATTTTGTTGTATGCGGAAGTTTTGTCCTGAAACTTAACTAAAGGAAGCTTGTTTGAGTGTCAATAACGTTTTTTGTATGAGGAAACTCTGTTCTGAGACTTGGCCAATGGGGGACTTATTTGAGTTTTAACAACTTCTTTGTATGTGGTAATGTCGTCCTAAAACATGGCCAGAAAAAAAGCGTTTGTTTTAACCACTTCTTTGTATGTGGAACTTCTGTCCTGAAACTTAGCCAGAGAACACTTGTTTAAGTTTTAACAGCTTTTCTGTATAAGGAAACTCTATTTTGAGACTTGACCAACGAGAACTTGGGTTTTACCAAATATATTCCGTTAAGATTCTGTTTTGAAATATAGCCAAAAAAGATTTCCTTGACTTTTAACAATTTTGTTGTAAGCGGAAATTTTGTCTGAAACTTGGCTAAAGGAAGTTTGTTTGAGTGTTAACAACTTTTTTATACGAGGACACTCTGTTCTAAGACTTGGCCAATGGGGGACTTATTTAAATTTTAACTTCTTTGTATGTGGAAATGTTGTCCTAAAACATGGCCAGAAAAAACGTTTGTTTTAACCCGTTCTTTGTATCTTCCTGAAACTTAAATAGAGAATACTTGTTTAAGTTTTAACAGCTCTTTTGTATGAGGAAACTCTATTTTGAGACTTGACCAACGAGAACTTGGGTTTTAGCAAATATATTGCATGTAAGGTTCTGTATTGAAACATGACTAAAGAGGTTTCCTTGACCTTTAATAATTTTGTTGTATGCGGAAATTTTGTCTGAAACCTGGCTAAAGGAAGCTTGTTTGAGTGTTAACAACTTTTGTTTGTATGAGGACACTCTGTCCTGAGACTTGGCCAATGAGAGACTTATTTGAATTTTAACTTCTTTCAATGTGGAAATGTTGTCCTAAATCATGGCCAAAAAAAACGTTTGTTTTTACCACTTCTTTGTATCT
>NW_019216505.1:0-1644 GCF_002532875.2 Varroa jacobsoni | reverse complement strand
ATAATTCTCGATGTCAATGGCCAAACTCGTTAAGGCTTACCAGTACCAGATGGCTCTCTTCCCTGCCACAACGGCCAAACGGCCAAAGTTGTTAAAATTTTCATGTACCAGATGGTTCTCGATGTTGATGGCCAAACTGGTTAAGGCTTTCCACTACCAGATGACTCTCTTCCCTGCCACAACAGCCAGATGGTTAGACTCATCAAGGCTTTCAAAAACCAGATAATTCTCGATGTAAATTGCCAAACTCATTAAGGTTTTCCAGTACTTGATGGCTCTCTTCCCTGCCACAATGGCTAAACGGCCATAGTCGTTAAAGTTTTCAGGTACCAAATGGTTCTCGATGTTGATGACCAAACTTGTTAGGACTTTCAAGTACCAGATAGCTGGCTTTCTTCTCTGCCACAAAAACCAGATGGTTAGACTCATTAAGGCTTTCAAGAACCAGGTAATTCTCGATGCTACTAGCCAAACTCGTTAAGGCTTTCCAGTACCAGATGGCTCTCTTCTCTGCCACAACAGCCAGATGGTCAGACTCATTAAGGCCTTCAAGAATCAGACAATTCACGATGTTAATGGCCAAACTCATTAAGGCTTTCCAGTACCAAATGACACTCTTCACTGCCACAACGACTAAACGTCCAAAGTCGTTAAAGTTTTCAAGTACCAGATGGTTCACGATGTTGATGACCAAACTTGTTAGAACTTTCAAGTACCAGATGGCTCTCTTCTCTGCCACAACAGCCAGATGGTTAGACTCATCAAGGCTTTCAAAAACCAGATAATTCTCGATGTAAATTGCCAAACTCATTAAGGTTTTCCAGTACTTGATGGCTCTCTTCCCTGCCACAATGGCTAAACGGCCAAAGTCGTTAAAGTTTTCAGGTACCAAATGGTTCTCGATGTTGATGACCAAACTTGTTAGGACTTTCAAGTACCAGATAGCTGGCTTTCTTCTCTGCCACAAAAACCAGATGGTTAGACTCATTAAGGCTTTCAAGAACCAGAAAATTCTCGATGTTAATGGCCAACTCGTTAAGGCTTCCCAGTATCAGATGGCTCTCTTCCCTGCCACAACGGCTAAACGGCCAAAGTCGTTAAAGTTCTCAAGTATCAGATGGTTCTCGATGTTGATGACCAAACTTGTTAGAATTTTCAAGTACCAGATGGCTCTCTTCCTTGGCACAACAGCCAGCTGGTTAGACTCATTAAGGCTTTCAAGAACTAGGTAATCCTCGACGTTAATGGCCAACCTCGTTGGGGCTTTCCAGTACCAGATGGCTCTCTTCCCTGCCACAATGGCTAAACGGCCAAAGTCGTTAAATTTTTCACGTACCAGATGGTTCTCGATGTTGATGACCAAACTTGTTAGGACTTTCAAGTACCAGATGGCTGGCTCTTTTGTCTGCCACAAAAGCCAGATGGTTAGACTCATTAAGGCTTTCAAGAACCAGAAAATTCTCGATGTTAATGGCCAAACTCGTTAAGACTTCCCAGTACCAGATGGCTCTCTTCCCTGCCACAACGGCTAAACGGCCAAAGTCGTTAAAGTTTTCAAGTACCAGATGATTCTAGATGTTGATGACCAAACTTTAGGACTTTCAAGTACCAGATGGCTCGCTCTCTTCTCTGCCACAAAAGCCA
>NW_019216504.1:0-1646 GCF_002532875.2 Varroa jacobsoni | reverse complement strand
AGCCAAGTTTCAGACAGAATTTCCGCACACAACAAAATTGTTAAAAGTCAAGGAAATCTTTTTGGTCATATTTCAAAACAGAATCTTAACGTAATATATTTGCTAAAACCCAAGTTCTCGTTGGTCAAGTCTCAAAATAGAGTTTCCTCATACAGAAAAGTTGTTAAAACTTAACCAAGTGTTCTCTATTTAAGTTTCAGGAAGATACAACGAACGGGTTAAAACAAACTTTTTTTCTGGCCATGTTTTAGGACAACATTTCCACATAGAAAGAAGTTAAAACTCAAATAAGTCCCCCATTGGCCATGTCTCAGAACAGAGTTTCCTCATACAAACAAAAGTTGTTAACACTCAAACAAGCTTCCTTTAGCCAAGTTTCAGACAAAATTTCCGCTTACAACAAAATTGTTAAAAGTCAAGGAAATCTCTTTGGTCATATTTCAAAACAGAACCTTACATGTAATATATTTGTTAAAACTCTAAGAAATTCTCGTTGGCCAAGTCTCAGGATAGAGTTCCCTCACACAGAAAAGTTGTTAAAACTTAAAGAAGTGTTCTCTACCTAAGTTTCAGGAAGATACAAAGAAGTGGTTAAAACAAACGTTTTTTTTTGGCCATGTTTTAGGACAACATTTCTACATGCAAAGAAATTAAAACTTAAATAAGTCCCCCATTGGCCATGTCTCAGAACAGAGTTTCCTCATACAAACAAAAGTTGTTAACACTCAAACAAGCTTCCTTTAGCCAAGTTTCAGACAAAATTTCCGCTTACAACAAAATTGTTAAAAGTCAAGGAAATCTCTTTGGTCATATTTCAAAATAGAACCTTACATGTAGTATATTTGTTAAAACTCTAAGAAGTTCTCGTTGGCTAAGTCTCGGGATAGAATTCCATCACACAGAAAAGTTGTTAAAACTTGAACAAGTGTGCTCTAGCTAAGTTTCAGGAAGATACAAAGAAGTGGTTAAAACAAACGTTTTTTTGGCCATGTTTTAGGACAACATTTCCACATACAAAGAAGTTAACACCTAAATAAGTCCCCCATTGGCCAAGTCTCAGGACAGAGCTTCCTTATACAAACAAAAGTTGTTAACACTCAAACAAGCTTCCTTTAGCCAAGTTTCAGACAAAACTTCCGCATACAACAAAATTATTAAAAGTCAAGGAAACCTCTTTGGTCATGTTTCAATACAGAACCTTACATGCAATATATTTGCTAAAACCCAAGTTCTCGTTGGCTAAGTCTCAGGATAGAGTTCCCTCACACAGAAAAGTTGTTAAAACTTAAACAAGTGTTCCTTACCTAAGTTTCAAGAAGATACAAAGAAGTAGTTAAAACAAACTTTTTTTTTGGCCATGCTTTAGGACAACATTTCTACATACAAAGAAGTTAAAACTTAACTAAGTCCCCCATTGGCCAAGTCTCAGGACAGAGTTTCCTCATACAAATAAAAGTTGTTAACAGTCAAACAAGCTTCCTTTAGCCAAGTTTCAGACAAAATTTCCGCATACAACAAAATTATCAAAAGTCAAGGAAATCCTTTTGGCCGTATTTCAAAACAGAATCTTACAGGCAATATATTTGCTAAAACCCAAGTTCTCGTTGGTCAAGTCTCAGGATAGAGTTCCCTCACACAGAAAAGTT
>NW_019216503.1:0-1648 GCF_002532875.2 Varroa jacobsoni | reverse complement strand
CTCTTTTCTTCGCCGCAACGGCCAGACGGCCAAACTCATTAGAGCTTTCTAGTACCAAATAAATCTTATCTCTTTCGCAAGTACCAGACGGCCAGACTCATTAGAGCTTTCAGGTACTAGATGGATCTCTTCTTTGCCGCAACGGCCAGACGGCCAAGCTCATTAGAGTCTTCAAGTACCATATTGCTCTCCTCTTCGTCGCAACGGCCAGACGGCCAAACTCATTAGAGCATTCAAGTACTAGATGGATCTCTTCTTTGTCGCAACGGCCAGACGGCCAAACTCATCAGAGCTTTCAAGTATCGTATAGTTCTTTTCTTCGCCACAACGTCCAGAGGGCCAAACTCATTAGAACTTTCGAGTACCAAATAAATCTTACCTCTTCCGCAAGTACCAGACGGCCAAACTCATTAGGGCTTTCAAGTACTAGATGGATCTCTTCTTTGCTGCAACGGCCAGACGGCCAAGCTCATTAGAGTCTTCAAGTACCATATAGCTCTCCTCTTCGCCGCAACGGCCAGACGGCCAAACTCATTAGAGCTTTCGAGTACCAAATAAATCTTACCTCTTCCGCAAGTACCAGACGGCCAAACTCATTAGAGCTTTCAAATACCATATAGCTCTCTTCTTCGCCGCAACGGCCAGAGGGCCAAACTCATAGCTTTCAAGTACTATATAGCTCTCTTCTTCGCCACAACGTCCAGAGGCTCAAACTCGTTAGAGCTTTCAAGTACCATATAGCTCTCTTCTTCGCCATAACGTCCGAAGGGCTAAACTCCTTCAGGCTTTCAGGTACGAGATGGCTTTCTTCTTTGCTACAACGGCCGAGAGCCAAACTCATTAGAACTTTCGAGTACCAAAAAAATCTCACATCTTCCACAAGTACCAGACGGCAAAACTCATTAGAACTTTCGAGTACCAAGTAAATCTCACCTCTTCCACAAGTACCAGACGGCCAAACTCATTAGAGCTTTCAGGTACTAGATGGATCTCTTCTTTGCTACAACAGCCGAGGGCCAAACTCATTAGAACTTTCGAGTACCAAATAAATCTCACTTCTTCCACAAGTACCAGACGGCCAAACTCATTAGAACTTTCGAGTACTAGATGGATCTCTTCTTTGCCGCAACGGCCAGACGGCCAAACTCATTAGAGCTTTCAGGTACTAGATGGATCCCTTCTTTGCCGCAACGGCCAGACGGCCAAACTTTAGAGTTTTCAAATACCATATAGCTCTCTTCTTCGCAGCAACGACCAGACGGCCAAACTCATTAGAGCTTTCAAGTACCATATAGCTTTCTTCTTTGCTACAACGACCGGAGGACCAAACTCGTTCAGGCTTTCAGGTACTAGATGGCTTTCTTCTTTGCTACAACGGCCGAGGGCCAAACTCATTAGAACTTTCGAGTACCAAATAAATCTCACTTCTTCCACAAGTACCAGACGGCCAAACTCATTAGAACTTTCGAGTACCAAATAAATCTCACTTCTTCCACAAGTACCAGACGGCCAAACTCATTAGAACTTTCGAGTACTAGATGGATCTCTTCTTTGCCGCAACGGCCAGACGGCCAAACTCATTAAAGCTTTCAAGTACCATATAGCTTTCTTCTTTGCTACAACGGCCGAGGGCCAAACTCATTAGAAC
>NW_019216501.1:0-1649 GCF_002532875.2 Varroa jacobsoni | reverse complement strand
TTGATGTTTGCAAACACAAAAAAATTCTCTAGTCCTTTAATGTGGAATGTGTCGAGTGTTAAAAAAATGCGTTTTATGTTCAAAGATGCCATGGGGGTTAAAAACCTAAACACTAACAATTATTGAAACCCCTTGAATGTTGAAACAATGGAAGGTATGTTTTGGGGAGCAGTAAATTATAATGAAGATATTTCTAGTTGAAATACTGCAAATGTCAAAAATATGGAAGCAATGTTTCTGAACGCCAGCAGTTTTTTAAAAAATCTCTCAAGTTGGAATGTCAAAAAGGTTGAGTATAGACACTCGTTTTTTGCCGATGGATCAGGATTTGAAAATTATCCAGAATTTCAACCTAAGTGAATTGCTTAGTAGTAACAATTAGGATTTTTAAATTTTCTAAAGATAGTCAAAAACCTAACGATTTGTTATTGCAAATAATCGGTAAAAAGTTATTTTCCAATTTTGTTAATTTTCCCGAACTCATTGATTAAAAATTGTTGAGAATCACCAGTTAAACGCATTCATTCATTTTTTTCTTCATCAAAATTTCTAACAAATCCCAACAAATTATTCGTTACACCTGGCAACGAAGAACTAATCGTCATTATGGTTGCAAAATCAAAGTACATTCTTTGAAGATGACCGTTTAAATCTTTTGTTAGTCAGCGACCATCAATCTCTGTTTCTTTTGTTTCGTTGTTCTTGACTAATTTTAAGTTAAGAAAACTTGAGAACCCGTTTAAAATAGTGTTATCGTCGTTAGTTGAATCAAGAGTCTCGTTAGCATCAAAAAAATCAATGTTCCAACTCTCACCATTAATATAAAAGTACCCTTTTAAACCATCGCGAATCAAGTTGTTTTGAGAACTTGAATTAGGAGTTCCTCATAATTCAAGAAGTTTTAAATTTCAAGCAACATCTTTTCAACCGTGATAAATTTTGGAATTCTCAAAAGCTTGAATAGTAACTTTACCAATCTTTCAAGAGTGTAAGTATATTCCGTCCGCTTCAAGGTCTGCTGATCCTAAATTTTGTCTAAACTCCTCTTCAATCTTTGCACGATCATTGGAATCACGGAAATGGAAAACTCCGTGAACATCGATAAATTTAAAATCAGCAAGTTTTTGACCAATGTCAATTTTTTCACTAATTTTATAAATATTGACCTTCAATAATGAAGGTTTTAAAGCGTTTTTTGCTGTAACTTTGATTTCACCAACACCCTCATTACCTAAAGCACGAATAATTAGATTTCCGGATGCTTTTTTTCGAAAAATTACAAGATTATTAGAAATATCAAATTTTAAATCTTGAATGAAACTTTGGTCAGAAACTATTAATTCTGTCGATTCTCAAGTTTTAAGTTCTGTTTTAGAAAGTCGAACTGGAGGATTTCAAAATTGTTTTGCAAAAATGACAGTAACTCCTCCACTGACTTTTTCAGAACTTTTCAATGCGGTAATCTTCGCTTCTCTATCAGTGATTTGGTCAACTTTCACATCTTTGTTTAATTCTAATTTTTTATCGTTGTCTAGATTATTTTTGCTATTAAACAACTCCAAAATATTTACTTGTTTTTGGGAATCATTCAAGCTAGTATCTAAAATTCCCAAATCATTTTTCAACGTTTTTGTTGAAAAATGATTTGG
>NW_019216500.1:0-1650 GCF_002532875.2 Varroa jacobsoni | reverse complement strand
AGGTGTTCTCTAGCTAAGTTTCAGGAAGATACAAAGAAGTGGTTAAAACAAACGTTTTTTTTTGGCCATGTTTTAGGACACGTCCACATACAAAGAAGTTAAAATTTAAATAAGTCCCCCACTGGCCAAGTCTCAGGACAGAGTTTCCTCATACAAACAAAAGTTGTTAACACTCAAACAAGCTTCCTTTAGCCAAGTTGCAGACAAAATTTCCGCTCACAACAAAATTGTTAAAAGTCAAGGAAATCTCTTTGGTCATATTTCGAAACAGAACCTTACATGTAGTATATTTGTTAAAACTCTTAGAAGTTCTCGTTGGCCAAGTCTCAGGATAGAGTTCCCTCACACAGAGAAGTTGTTAAAACTTAAACAAGTATTCTCTATCTAAGTTTCAGGAAAATACAAAGAAGTGGTTAAAACAAACGTTTTTTTTTGGCCATGTTTTAGGACAACATTTCCACATACAAAGAAGTTAAAACTTAAATAAGTCCCCCATTGGCCATGTCTCAGAACAGAGTTTCCTCATACAAACAAAAGTTGTTAACACTCAAACAAGCTTCCTTTAGCCAAGTTTCAGACAAAATTGCCGCTTACAACAAAATCGTTAAAAGTCAAGAAAATCGTTTTGGCCGTATGACAAACAGAGTCTTACATGTAATATATTTGCTAAAACTCAAGTTCTCGTTGGTCAAGTCTCAGTATAGAGTTTCCTCACACAGAAAAGCTGTTAAAACTTAAACAAGTATTCTCTATCTAAGTTTCAGGAAAATACAAGGAAGTGGTTAAAACAAACGTTTTTTTTTTGGCCATGTTTTAGGACAACATTTCCACATACAAAGAAGTTAAAACTTAAATAAGTCCCCCATTGGCCATGTCTCAGAACAGAGTTTCCCCATACAAACAAAATTTGTTAACACTCAAACAAGCTTCCTTTAGCCAAGTTTCAGACAAAATTGCCGCTTACAACAAAATCGTTAAAAGTCAAGAAAATCGTTTTGGCCGTATGACAAACAGAGTCTTACATGTAATATATTTGCTAAAACTCAAGTTCTCGTTGGTCAAGTCTCAGTATAGAGTTTCCTCACACAGAAAAGTTGTTAAAACTTAAACAAGTATTCTCTAGCTAAGTTTCAGGACTATACAAAGAAGTGGTTAAAACAAGCATTTTTTCTGGCCATGTTTTTGGACAACATTTCCACATACAAAGAATTTAAAACTTATGTAAGTCCCCCATTGGCCAAGTCTCAGAATAGTGTCCTCATATAAACTAAAGTCGTTAACACTCAAACAAGCTTCCTTTAGCTAAGTTTCAGACAAAATTTCCGCACACAACAAAATTGTTAAAAGTCAAGGAAATCTTTTTGGTCATATTTCAAAACAGAATCTTACATGTAACATATCTGCTCAAACTCAAGTTCTCGTTGGCCAAGTCTCAGGATAGAGTTCCCTCACATAGAAAAATTGTTAAAACTTAAACAAATGTTCTCTAGCTAAGTCTCAGGAAGATACAAAGAAATGGTTAAAACAAACATTTTTTCTGGCCATGTTTTTGGACAACATTTCCACGTACAAAGAAGTTAAAACTTATATAAGTCCCCCATTGGCCAAGTCTCAGAACAGAGTTTCCTCATAGAAACAAAAGGTGTTAAT
>NW_019216499.1:0-1651 GCF_002532875.2 Varroa jacobsoni | reverse complement strand
CACACACACACACACACACACACACACACACACACACACACACACACACACACACACACACACACACACACACACACACACACACACACACACACACACACACACACACACACACACACAAACACACTCACACACGCACACACAAACACACTCACACACACACACACGCGAAGTCGTGTATCTACACGTAGAAAGAACAGACTGATGTTTCGAGACTAGCTCATCCGAGCTAGTTCATGCAAGGGAGTGAGTAAGAGATGTCCAAATGGACGATGGTGGCAATGGCAATGGACTTTGCCTACAAAGACGATGACAGGGCATTTTCAACCACCATTTGCCCAAAACCCTTAGGGATACGTTCACATTAGGCACCAGTTCAATACTTATTTTTCACTTCCTTTATCATCACACATACTTTGAAAATGTGAAGCCCTTCGATAGTGGCTGGTTGGCAGCACCGGAAACCCAGTTATTCGAGTAGAGGTTTTGTACTAGTATTCATTAGTTTTTCCCAGAGCCAATTATCATTAGTCAGTGGAGAACCTGACGTTTATTTGTTTCCTACGTTTCAACGGATAGCAGATCGGAGAGAGTAAGTCCAGTATTTGAAAATATATTATCTAGGCAGTTCCTCTCGGGTTGTGTGTTTGCAGTAATAGAAAATAAGTCAAAAGCTCCCTACAATATACATATATAATATAATATAATAGGGGCAATCATCATAGGACAATCATCATAGGAAGCCGGCTTTGACGCCATCTTACATTTTGATGTGTCAACGTCGTAAGCTAACCATTGCTGAGAGCTCAATGATCAACGAAAAAGGGTGCTCTTCTCTTTGTTGTAGCCTTTCTTTTTTCGAAGTTTCGTATCAGAGCCCGCGCCCACTTTGTTTGTTTTCCTTCTAGCAAAAGCTGATTACGTTTTGCGCGGTGGTTAGCCTCCAAGCACTTCATGGTTAACAGATGATAACGACCGTTTGTCTGAAAGAAAGTCTCACTAGATTTCATCGTGCCTGATTGTGTTATGATTTCAATTATCACCGTCGTCGTCATTGCAGTTACTCTATCTACAGCATCTAAGCGATTACGTGTCAGTGTTCATAGTTGTGCTGTTGTCATCCATGCATCAAAACGGTACACGACTCACCCCTGCCGCTTGTTCTTTAAGGCCACTATAGCGCCATCCACAATAGCCGTATCCTAAATTGGAATTGACCATATCGTGAAAGACTTGTGGTAAACAAAACTGCACATATCCGTGTGCACAATCCTGTCCTATGCATGACATCACACACCATCGTCTGTTGTCGTCCGCCTATTTCTGTACCGTGCCTTGTTGTTGTGATCTTGGACATTTATTTACCTTACATAAAAAGCTCATTAGTATCTTTTAGAAGTTATAATTGTTTATCTAATTATAATAAGCTGAAGGCCTAACTTGATTTTTTGTATTCACTTTCTTTGTTATATAGGTTCTTAAAGCTAAGAATGTGCTCTAACGAGGTTTTTGTCCTTACTTGGGCTGCTATTCAAGAAGATACTCGTCTCAAATTTGTTTATCGAATTTCATTAATTAAACACCTTTTTCCACAAGAAATATATATATATATATATATATTATTCAAAGAAATATTATATTGCCATTCAAA
>NW_019216498.1:0-1651 GCF_002532875.2 Varroa jacobsoni | reverse complement strand
AAAGTAAGAGAATGCCCTATTGTAAATGCGGTCACTAAAATTCCTATTTTCTTCCAATCTGAAATTTTATAAATAGAACAAAGAGTTACGATAAATAGAATATGGTCATAGCCCTGAAAGTCAGCTATGTGAGTTAGACCTAATTTTATATAAACACTTAGTTCGTTCATAAACAGTTAATCAACCAAAACTACACCTATTTTATCCTTAGCATTTATAACAATTACATAATAACCCATGTCTAGTTGAGCACCTCCATCAGAACAGCCATCCCAGGCTTGAGGCGTATTTAATGTTTTTACTAGCAAACCATTTTTGTCATAAATTTTGGCTACACCTGCTTGTTCAATAAAAAACACATCCTCAATACCATCGCCGTTTGGAGTAAAGCTTGCTACGCAACTAGTTGAATTTGGTATATAGATATAGTTTTGCAAACTTACTGAACAGTTATTAGTGTCACTTATTGTAAGTGAATATCTACAAGGAACTAAAGCATCAACTTTTTTATTACTTGTTTCAATAGTTTTGTTTCCTGCACATGTAAGTACATATTTTAATGGACCAAAAGGAGCAACAACTTGAGAATCGTCAATTTCTACACTTGCACCTTTTGAACAATCGTTGCTTATAATTTGATAATTGATATTTGAAAATGTAATACATGGAGTAATGTTAACGTTGCCCAAACGAGCACTTAATGACATTCCAGAAAGCTGAGTTGCAGCAGTAGTAATCACACATGTGTAAGCTCCATTTGAGCTTTCATCTACTTTTGATATTTTAAACTCAGGTGTAGTGGTTGTGCCAATTAAAACATTGTTGCGATACCAAGAATATACAGAACTATCAACTTCATTTATTTTAAATTTTAAGTTAATGATACCACCTTTTGTTACAGATGTATCTTTCGAGATTCCAAATGGATTTTGTGGCTGAAACTGAAATGTACTAAACAACGGATGAGCTCTCAAAGGTAATATTGAAGCAAAACTTAAGTTGTTATTATATAACTGAACATTGTCTAAATCTTTATAACCAGACAAATCAGGAATGCTGGTTAATAAATTATCTGCACCATGAATTGTTCTTAATTTAGTATTATTACTAATGTCAGGCATTTGTTTGATATTATTATGACTAAATCTTAGTGAAATTAATTGCTTAAGATTCTTTAATGAGCCAATACTATCTAATTTGTTTACGTGACAATGTATTTTCATCAAATTAACATTATTAGAAAAATCGGGAAGACTTTTAAGTTGATTGTGGTCTACAATAAAAAATGACAAATTTTTCAAGCTATCAATTGCAGGTAAACTTTCAATGTTATTATAACTACAATAGAATTCTTCTAAATTAATAAGAGAACTCAATTCTGGGATCGATGTAAGTTTGTTTTTACTACAATCAAAAATTTCAAGACTTAACAAACCTTTAAATTGAACCAAACTTGTTAAAGTATTATCTTGAATATTTAGCTGTTTTAATTGATTTAAATTTTTGATATCAGGAAATTTGATGATGTTATTCGATGAACAATTTAACTTAGTTAAATTTTCAAAATACTCAATTCCAGAAATATCACTAATTGATTTATTTGAACAATCAATAGAACCTGTATAGGTTTTAGCACTATCAATTATCAATC
>NW_019216496.1:0-1654 GCF_002532875.2 Varroa jacobsoni | reverse complement strand
CTGTCTAGTACCAGATAGCTCCCTTCCCTGCCACAACGGCTAAACGGCCAAACTCGTTAAGGTTTTCAAGTACCAAGCGGTTCTCGATGTTGATGGCAAAACTCGCTTGGGCTTTTAAGTACCGATGACTCTCTTATCTGCCACAACGGCCAGATGGCCAGACTCGTTGGGACTTTAAATTACCAGATAACATTTTTCTTCACCGCAACAGCTAGATGACCAAACTTATTAGGGCATTCCAGTACCAGATGGCTCTCTTCCCTGCTACAATGGCTCAACGGCCAAACTCGTTAAGGTTTTCAAGTACCAGGTGGTTCTCGATGGTGATGGCAAAACTCGTTTAGGCTTTTAAGTACCAATGGCCCTCTTATCTGCCACAATAGTCAGATGGCCAAACTCATTGGAACTAGAATTATTAGATAACCTTCTTTTTCACCGCAACAGCCAGACGACCAAATATGTTAGGACTTTCCGGTACCAGGTGGTTCTCCTCCCTGCCACAATGGCTAAACGGCCAAACTCGTTAAGGTTTTCAAGTACCAAGCGGTTCTCGATGTTGATGGCAAAACTCGTTTGGAGTTTTAAGTACCAGCGACTCTCTTATGTGCCACAATGGTCAGATGGCCAAACTCGTTGGGACTTTGAATTACCAGATAACTTTCTTTTTCACCGCAACAGCTAGATGACTAAACTTGTTAGGGCATTCCAGTACCAGATGGCTCTCTTCCCTGCTACAATGGCTAAACGGCCAAACTCGTTAAGGTCTTCAAGTACCAGATGGTTCTCGATGTTGATGGCAAAACTCGTTAAGGTTTTCAAGTACCAGATGGTTCTCGATGTTGATTGCAAAACTCGTTTTGGTTTTTAAGTACCAGCGACTCTCTTATCTGCCACAATGGCCAGATGGCCGAACTCATTGGAACTTTGAATTACCAGATAACTTTCTTTTTCACCACAACAGCCAGACGACCAAGCATGTTAGGACTGTCTAGTTCCAGATAGCTCCCTTCCCTGCCACAACGGCTAAACGGCCAAACTCGTTAAGGTTTTCAAGTACCAAGCGGTTCTCAATGTTGATAGCAGAACTCGTTTGGACTTTTAAGTACCAATGACCCTCTTATCTGTCACAACGCCCAGATAGCCAAACTTGTTGGGACTTTGAATTACCAGATAACTTTCTTCTTCACCACAACAGCTAGATGACCAAACTTGTTAGAGCATTCCAGTACCAGACGGCTTTCTTCACTTCTACAATGGCTAAACGGCCAAACTAGTTAAGGTTTTCAAGCCAGATGGTCCTCGATGTTGATGGCAAAACTCGTTTGGGCTTTTGAGTAACAGTGACTCTTTTATCTGCCAGAACGCCCAGATGGCCAAACTTGTTGGGACTTTGAATTACCAGATAACTTTCTTCTTCACCGCAACAGCTAGATGACCAAACTTGTTAGAGCATTCCAGTACCAGATGGCTTTCTTCCCTGCTACAACGGCTAAACGGCCAAAGTCGTTAAGGTTTTCAAGTACCAGGTGGTTCTCGATGTTGATGGCAAAACTCGTTTGGGTTTTTGAGTAACTGTGACTCTTTTATCTGCCACAACGCCCAGATAGCCAAACTTGTTGGGACTTTGAATTACCAGATAACTTTCTTCTTCACC
>NW_019216495.1:0-1656 GCF_002532875.2 Varroa jacobsoni | reverse complement strand
GCCAGATGTTCAAATTCGCTAAAACTTTATGTGCCAGGTAGCTTCTTTTCCGGCCACAACGGCCAAGTGACCAAACTCATTAAACCTTTCAAGTACTAGGTGGAAGTATTTCCTGTCACAACAGCCAGACAGCCAAACTCGTTAAAGCTTTCATGTACCAGATGGCACTGCTACTAACCACAACGGCCAGATGTTCAAATTCGCTAAAACTTTATGTGCCAGGTAGCTTCTTTTCCGGCCACAACGGCCAAGAGACCAAACTCATTAAACCTTTCAAGTACTAGCTGGAAGCATTTCCTGTGACAACATCCAGACGGCCAAACTCGTTAAAGTAAAGTTTTCATTTATCAGATGGCACTGCTACTAACCACAACGGCCAGACGGTCAAACTCGCTAAAACTTTTTAGGTGCCAGGTAGCTTTTTTCCTGCCACAACGGCCAAGTGACCAAACTCGCTGGGGCTTTCATGTACCAGATGGTTCCCTTTTTTGCCACAACGACCAAGTGACCAAACTCATTAAACCTTTCAAGTACTAGCTGGAAATCTTTCCTGTCACAACATCCAGACGGCCAAACTCGTTTAGTTAAAGTTTTCACTTATCAGATGGCACTGCTACTAACCACAACGACCAGACGATCAAATTCGCTAAAACTTTTTAGATGCCAGGTAGTTTTTTTCCGGTCACAACGGCCAAGTGACCAAACTCATTAAAATTTTCAAGTACCAGCTGGAAGTATTTCCTATCACAACATCCAGACGGCCGAACCCGTTAAAGCTGTCGTGTACCAGATGGCACTGCTACTAATTACAACGGCCAGACGGTCAAATTCGCTGAAACTTTTTGGCTGCCAGGTCTTTTTTTCCGGTCACAACGGCCAAATGACCAAACTCATTAAACCCTTCAAGTACTAGCTGGAATTATTTCCTGTCACAACATCCAGACGGCCGAACCCGTTAAAGCTGTCGTGTACCAGATGGCACTGCTACTAATTACAACGGCCAGACGGTCAAATTCGCTGAAACTTTTTGGGTGCCAGGTCTTTTTTTCCGGTCACAACGGCCAAATGACCAAACTCATTAAACCCTTCAAGTACTAGCTGGAATTATTTCCTGTCACAACATCCAGACGGCCAAACTCGTTAAAGTTTTCATTTATCAGATGGCAGTGCTACTAATCACACGGGCAGACGGTTAAATTCGCTAAAATTTTTTTTAAGTGCCAGATAGCTTTTTTCCTGTCACAACGGCCAAGTGACAAAACTCGTTGGGGCTTTCACGTACCAGATGGTTCCCTTTTCTGCCACAACGACCAAGTGACCAAACTCATTAAACCTTTCAAGTACTAGCTGGAAATCTTTCCTGTCACAACATCCAGACGGCCAAACTCGTTAAAGTTTTCATGTATCAGATGGCACTGCTACTAACCACACGGCCAGACGGTCAAATTCGCTAAAACTTTTTAGGTGCCAGGTAGTTTTTTTCCGGCCACAACGACCAAGTGACCAAACTCATTAAACCTTTCAAGTACTAGCTGGAATTATTTCCTGTCACAGCATCCAGACGGCCAAACTCGTTAAAGTTTTCATTTATCAGATGGCACTGCTACTAATCACACGGACAGACGGTTAAATTCGCTAAAATTTTTCTTAAGTGCG
>NW_019216494.1:0-1657 GCF_002532875.2 Varroa jacobsoni | reverse complement strand
AAGGAAGTGGTTAAAACAAACGCTTTTTTTCTGGCCATGTTTTAGGACAACATTACCACATACAAAGAAGTTGTTAAGACTCAAATAAGTCCCCCATTGGCCAAGTCTCAGAACAGAGTTTCCTCATACAAAAAAGTTATTAGCACTCAAACAAGCTTCCTTTAGCCAAGTTTCAGACAAAATTTCCGCATACAACAAAATTATTAAAAGTCAAGGAAATCTTTTTGGCCATATTTCAAAACAGAACCTTACATGCAATATATTTGCTAAAACCCAAGTTCTCGTTGGCTAAGTCTCAGGATAGAGTTCCCTCACACAGAAAAGTTGTTAAAACTTAAACAAGTATTCTCTAGCTAAGTTTCAGGAAGATACAAAGAAGTGGTTAAAACAAACGTTTTTTTTTGGCCATGTTTTAGGACAACATTTCCACATACAAAGAAGTTAAAACTTAACTAAGTCCCCCATTGGCCAAGTCTCAGAACAGAGCTTCCTCATACAAATAAAAGTTGTTAACACTCAAACAAGCTTCCTTTAGCCAAGTTTCAGACAAAATTTCCGCATACAACAAAATTGTTAAAAGTCAAGGAAATCTTTTTGGTCGTATTTCAAAACAGAACCTTACTTGTAATATATTTGTTAAAACTCAAAGAAGTTCTCGTTGGACAAGTCTCAGGATAGAGTTCCCTCACACAGAAAAGTTGTTAAAACTTAAACAAGTATTCTCTAGCCAACTTTCAGGAAGATACAAAGAAGTGGTTAAAACAAACGTTTTTTTTTGGCCATGTTTTAGGACAACATTTCCACATATAAAGAAATTAAAACTTAAATAAGTCCCCCATTGACCATGTCTCAGAACAGAGTTTCCTTATACAAACAAAAGTTGTTAACACTCAAACAAGCTTCCTTTAGCCAAGTTTCAGACAAAATTTCCGCATACAACAAAATTATTAAAAGTCAAGGAAATCTTTTTGGCCATATTTCAAAACAGAACCTTACATGCAATATATTTGCTAAAACCCAAGTTCTCGTTGGCTAAGTCTCAGGATAGAGTTCCCTCACACAGAAAAGTTGTTAAAACTTAAATAAGTGCTCTCTACCTAAGTTTCAGGAAGATACAAAGAAGCAGTTAAAACAAACGTTTTTTTTGGCCATGCTTTAGGACAACATTTCCACATACAAAGAAGTTAAAACTTAACTAAGTCCCCCATTGGCCAAGTCTCAGAACAGAGCTTCCTCATACAAATAAAAGTTGTTAACACTCAAACAAGCTTCCTTTAGCCAAGTTTCAGACAAAATTTCCGCATACAACAAAATTGTTAAAAGTCAAGGAAATCTTTTTGGTCGTATTTCAAAACAGAACCTTACTTGTAATATATTTGTTAAAACTCAAAGAAGTTCTCGTTGGACAAGTCTCAGGATAGAGTTCCCTCACACAGAAAAGTTGTTAAAACTTAAACAAGTATTCTCTAGCTAAGTTTCAGGGGGATAAAAAGAAGTGGTTAAAACAAACGTTTTTTTTCTGGCCATGTTTTAGGACAACATTTCCACGTACAAAGGAGTTGTTAAAACTCAAATAAGTCCCCCATTGGCCAAGTCTCAGAACAGAGTTTCTTCATACAAAAAAAAAGTTGCTAACACTCAAACAAGCTTCCTCTAA
>NW_019216493.1:0-1662 GCF_002532875.2 Varroa jacobsoni | reverse complement strand
TTCTTCGTCTCTTTTCCTTGTTTTCTTTCCTCGTATGTTTCTTCTTTTCTGCCAGGGTTGGGGAACCCTCTCGCCAGTGGCACTGTGATACCGGCATTTGTTTCAATATTATCTTCCATTTTGATTTCTGTTTATCTTATCCTTTTGTGGGTCGCAAGACAGCGTCGGTTGTTCGAATCGTTAGCTCTCCAACATCTGTCGAAGGACAGGTTTTCATACGTGTGGCCTCAGCAATGCCCCCCGAATATTGCTGCACGACTCCTTCCGGTCGTTATCCGGCACTACAACAGTAACGGGATTTTCGGTCAGTTGAGGGGGCAGCCAGGTGGTGTTGACTAGACGCCCGGGCCCCTGTACTACCTGCCAGCCCGTCAATGCCCCACGGTTTTAGAGCGGTACCCTCACGTTTGTCCCTGTCCAATGACTTGTCTTATTTCCTCCGGCTCTCCCGAATCCGGCGCTTTCTATCGTTGTTCCCCTACTCTTCGCGCCATTGAAGCCCTCTGAGTTGGCTTTCCTCCGCCGCTAGAATCCTCGGGGTCCATCGTTTCTGTTTCACAGTAAATGTGTGGGAGAACGATGGGTACTTCCCTGGGGGCTGGTTTTGGTCCGCGCCGGGTATAATTTCCCGGTACCTATCATATTTGAAAGGCCTTCCCCTATCCGCCACCTGAGACGCGCCCGGTAGAGGTCCAGCAACCCCTTCTGATCGTTGATTATTTCCTGTTTCTTTCAATGACCGGACCTCCGGGAACCCTACCTAACCTTACCCTTAACCTTTTTTTTTGGAAGTTGAGGACAAATGCATTATGCAGACCAGACATCACTGGATTGTGGTTTGTCTAGTACCCACTAAATCCTGGACCTTTTCATCAACTTGAGCCATGATTCGGGATATACTTGATATTACCTCGGAACCATGACTTGCAAAACCCAATCTTTAATCTAACCTAATTTGTCGCTGGCCTGAAAGAACTTGACAGTAGTGACTGCTTTGGATATCTCCCAAAAAAAAAAGAGATTGACCCCTCTGGTCTTCTTTTTCCCAGTAAGGTATTTCTTCTGTCTTCTCCACGGCTAGCCTTAAGTAGTGTTCCTCCATCCATCGGTCTATCATCTGGAGGAGTCGTTTGCTTTATTTTCCATGTGCTGATAATAAGAGCCAGATTATCTGCAAATGCGATAGTTCCAACCCTTGCCGGTAAATCCGTTCCGCATAATCCGTTCCGGTAAATCCGCATGCCGTCATAGGCTAGGGGTTCCATAGTGTTGGTCCAAGGACCGATCCCTGCGGAACCCCAGCTGTGGCTCTGTATTTCGTTCCTTCTCCAGTTTTTTGTTTTCTAAATACGAGCTGATGACTTTGACTAGAAGATCCCCTTCTCCTCCAGAACGGCTATCAGTTTTACCTAACTCATGCTATTAAACGCATTTCTAACATACAGCAGGATCCTTCTTCAGGAGTTTGCTTCTTCCCATGCGTTCGGAAAAATCCCTCGTCGCAGGGTATCGTTCGCTCACTTTTGGAAGATTATCGGTCATCTTTTGATTAGCATCCGAATCATCTCTGGTGGCACGCCGTCCGGTCCAGGTGCTTCTTTGCCGTTAATTTTTCCCTTGCTTCTTCCTAGGTTACGTTAGTCGGATTGCACAATACTGAAG
>NW_019216492.1:0-1663 GCF_002532875.2 Varroa jacobsoni | reverse complement strand
GAGTGTCAGCAACTTTTTTTTGTGTGAGGAAACTCTGTTCTGAGACTTGGCCAATGGGGGACTTATTTGAGTTTTAACAACTCCGTTGTATGTGGAAATGTTGTCCTAAAACATGGCCAGAAAAAAAACGTTTGTTTTAACCACTTCTTTGTATGTGGGACTTCTGTCCTGAAACTTAGCTAGAGAGCACTTGTGTTTAAGTTTTAACAACTTTTCTGTGTAAGGGAACTCTATCCTGAAACTTGGCCAACGAGAACTTCTTTGAGTTTCAACCAATATATTGCATGTAAGGTTCTCTTTTGAAATATGGCCAAAAGGATTTCCTTGACTTTTAACAATTTCGCTGTACGAGGAAATTTTGTCCTGAGACTTAGCTAGAGTAAGCTTGTTTAAGTTTTAACAACTTTTCTGTGTGAGGGAACTCTATCCTGAGGCTTGGCCAACGAGAACTTCTTTGAGTTTTAACAACTTTTCTGTGTGAGGGAACTCTATTTTGAGACTTCGGCAACGAGAACTTCTTTGAGTTTTAACAAATATAATGCATGTAAGGTTCTGTTTTGTAATACGGCCAAAAAGATTTCCTTGACTCTTAATAATTTTGTTGTATGCGGAAATTCTGTCCTGAAACTTAGCTAAAGGAAGCTTGTTTGAGTGTTAATAACTTTGTTTGTATGAGAAAACTCTGTTCTGAGACTTGGCCAATGGGGGACTTATCTGAGTTTTAACAACTTCTTTGTATGTGGTAATGTTGTCCTAAAACATGGTCAGAAAAAAAGCGTTTGTTTTAATCACTTCTTTGTATGTGGAACTTCTGTCCTGAAACTTAGCCAGAGAACACTTGTTTAAGTTTTAACAACTTTTCTGTGTGAGGGAACTCTATCATCTTGAGACTTCGGCAACGAGAACTTCTTTGAGTTTTAATAAATATAATGCATATAAGGTTCTGTTTTGTAATATGGCCAAAAAGATTTCCTTGACTCTTAACAATTTTGTTGTATGCGGAAATTCTGTCCTGAAACTTGGCTAGAGGAAGCTTGTTTGAGTGTTAGCAACTTTTTTTTGTATGAGGAAACTCTGTTCTGAGACTTGGCCAATGGGGAACTTATTTGAGTTTTACCAACTTCGTTGTATTTGGTGATGTTGTCCTAAAACATGGCCAGAAAAAAAACGTTTGTTTTAACCACTTCTTTGTATGTGGAATTTCTGTCCTGAAACTTAGCCAGAGAACACTTGTTTAAGTTTTAACAACTTTTCTGTGTGAGGGAACTCTATCCTGAGACTTGGCCAACGAGAACTTCTTTAAGCTTTAACAAATATATTGCATGTAAGGTTCTCTCTTGAAATATGGCCAAAAAGATTTCCTTGACTTTTAACAATTTCATTGTAAGTGGAAATTTTATCCTGAAACTTAACTAGGGGAAGCTTGTTTAAGTTTTAACAACTTTTCTATGTGAGGGAGCTCTATGCTGTGATTTGGCCAACGAGAACTTCTTTGAGTTTTAACAAATATATTGCATGTAAGGTTCTCTTTTGAAATATGGCCAAAAAGATTTCCTTGACTTCTAACAACTTTGTTGTAAGTGGAAATTTTCTCCTGAAACTTAGCTAAAGGAAGCTTGTTTGAGTGCTAATAACTTTTTTATATGAGGAAACTCTGTTCTGA
>NW_019216491.1:0-1661 GCF_002532875.2 Varroa jacobsoni | reverse complement strand
AAAGGAGCTATTTTGTACGACATTAATTGTGCAAAATGTCACACTCAAAAAACTAGATTTGGTTCAAAAATTCCAGACTTTACAACCGATCAAATTTACGGTTACGAAATCCGATTATCAAACAGCACACACGAAAATAACATTTCTGCAGCAACTGTTACCACCGAAGAACTTGGATATATTTTAAGTTTTTTGTGCTATAAAAAGAAAAGTGGTTTGGTGCATAAAGGTAAAACATTAGTGCATAGTAGTTTTGGGAAGACAGATGTTTTGCTTATTGTAACATGAATGGAGTCTAGCTAATGCGAAGAAATCTACCATTTAAGATTCACTCAAAGTAATTTTTGTTAAAATATCCCATTTAACACCTTTTTTTCTTAGTACAAAAATTTCGCTTTGAGCTCCAAGACTTCCATATGAATGATTTACATAAACTAATGAAAGATCCTCAAAATAGACCACTTTAGTAAAACTCAATATCCCAATTGAATTCGGAAATTTCTTATAAAACCTTTTCCATCCTCTTTCAGTTATATTTTCTGATAGAAATTTGTTAGGATATTTTTGAGCTAACTTTTCAAGTTGTAAATCTTCATTTGTTTTTAAAAACAAAGAATCAAACCTGTTGTTTTTACACAAAACTAAAGGTACTTTACACATAAAACTATCAACATTTAGTACATCACTAACTTTTGGTAAAGCTTTCAATGATGAAAACATCTTTTTGATTTTATGTTTTGTTAATTCATCTATTCGAACGTCAAAATCTTCACCTACTTGATTTAATTCATATTTAGCAGTTTTATATCTCTCCAAAATAACAATTTTATTGGATTGATTTGATGTAAATTCTGGTGTAAAGTAATTATTAATCAGAATTGAATAAATTTTATAATCAAGATTTTGACAAAAACAATTATCAAAATAAAATATTAATAAAATCGTCAGTAGTTTCTTCATTTATTTAAACTTTTCGACATTAGAGCTGTTGCTACAATGCATCTATACCTTATTAAAGCCCCGTTGAAAACCAACATAAAGCTATTGATTTTATTTTAATTACCTCACACAATATAAAAATATCTGAAACTGAAATTACTGTACTAATATCAGACTTGGCTTAATGCACACATTAAGGAATGGGGTATGTTTGAAAAAGCCAAGCTACAATAATTCAAGTCAATTACTTTTGTTCTCCCCAAAAAACGCTACAGTCATCTCATTACCTAAATATATATCAGCTATAGGTGCATCAAAGTGCATAACAAATAATTTTAGTGACAAATAACCATTTGTATCAGTAATTGTGAATAAATAACTTTTTGTAAAAAACTTATTTTCAATATATTTAACCAAATATTTATTGGGAGAAATATTAGTGATACTTAATATTTCGTTTTCACGAATTACATCAATCAGAAGTAAATGATTTTTTTTATCGATGTCATCCTTTGAAATAAATGGAGATAAATTCTGAAACGAAGCACTAGCTTTAAAGAAAGCTGTCAGAAAAAGTTTTTCTTGACCTTTTTTAAAATTCTTATTTGCTTGTTGTACCTTAGTTTGAGTTTCTATTAAAGCATTTGTAAATTTATCAGGCATTTTAAATTCACTAGAATCAAGCTTTTTCTCCTGATAGTTTACTAGCAAACAAGTATAAA
>NW_019216489.1:0-1668 GCF_002532875.2 Varroa jacobsoni | reverse complement strand
CTAAAGCTCAAAGAAGTCTCAGGATGGAGCTCCCTCACACAGAAAAGTTGTTAAAACGTAGACAAGTGTTCCCTAGCTAAGTTTCAGGAAGATACAAAAAAGTGGTTAAAACAACCGTTTTTTTCCTGGCCATGTTTTAGGACAACATTTCCACCTACAAAGAAGTTGTTAAAACTCAAATAAGTTCCACATTGGCCAAGTCTCAGA
Organism: Varroa jacobsoni; assembly: GCF_002532875.2. Lineage (NCBI taxonomy): Eukaryota > Metazoa > Arthropoda > Arachnida > Mesostigmata > Varroidae > Varroa > Varroa jacobsoni. Next base: position 1,461 of record NW_019216489.1, on the reverse strand, counting down.
GCAGAGTTTCCTCGTACAAAAAAGTTGTTAACACTCAAACAAGCTTCCTTTACTAAGTTTCAGAACAAAACTTCCGCCTACAACAAAATTGTTGAAAGTCAAGGAAATCTTTTTGGCCATATTTCAAAACAGAATCTTACATGCAATATATTTGCTAAAACTCAAAGAAGTTCTCTTTGCCAAGTCTCAGGATAGAGTTTCCTCATACAGAAAAGCTGTTAAAACTTAAACAAGTGTTCTCTAGCTAAATTTCAGTAAGATACAAAGAAGTGGTTGAAACAAACGTTTTTTTCTGGCCATGTCTTAGGAAAACATTTCCACATATAAAGATGTTGTTAAAACTCAAATAAGTCCCCCATTGGCCAAGTCTCAGAACAGAGTTTTTTCATACAAAGAAGTTGTTAACACACAAACAAGCTTCCTTTACCTAAGTTTCAGAACAAAACTTCCGCCTACAACAAAATTGTTGAAAGTCAAGGAAATCCTTTTGGCCATATTTCAAAACAGAATCTTACATGCAATATATTTGCTAAAACTCAAAGAAGTCTCAGGATGGACCTCCCTCACGCAGAAAAGTTGTTAAAACTTAAACAAGTGTTCTTTAGCTAAGTTTCAGGAAGATATAAAGAAGTGGTTGAAACAAGCCTTTTTTTCTAGTCATGTTTTAGGACAACATTTCCACATACAAAGAAGTTGGTAAAACTCAAATAAGTCCCCCATTGGCCAAGTCTCAGATCAGAGTTTCCTCGTACAAAAAGTTGTTAACACTCAAACAAGCTTCCTTTATCTAAGTTTCAGAGCAAAACTTCCGCCTACAACAAAATTGTTCAAAGTCAAGGAAATCCTTCTGGCCATATTTCAAAATAGAATCTTACATGCAATATATTTGCTAAAACTCAAAGAAGTCTCAGGATGGAGCTCCCTCACGCAGAAAAGTTGATAAAACTTAAACAAGTGTTCTCTAGCTAAGTTTCAGTAAGATACAAAGAAGTGGTTAAAACAAACGTTTTTTTGGCCATGTTTTAGGACAACATTTCCACATACAAAGAAGTCAAAAATTTAAATAAGTCCCCCATTGGCCAAGTCTCAGGACAGAGTTTTCTCATTAAAACAAAAGTTGTTAACACTCAAACAAGCTTCCGTTAGCCAAGTTTCAGACAAAATTTCCGCATACAACAAAATTATTAAAAGTCAAGGAAACCTCTTTGGTCATGTTTCAATACAGAACCTTACATGTAATATATTTGTTAAAACTCAAAGAAGTTCTCGTTGGCCAAGTCTCAGGATAGAGTTCCCTCACACAGAAAAGTTGTTAAAACTTAAAGAAGTATTCTCTAGCTAAGTTTCAGGAAGATACAAAGATGTGGTTAAAACAAACGTTTTTTTTGGCCATGTTTTAGGACAACATTTCCACATACAAAGAAGTTGTTAAAACTTAAGTCCCCCATTGGCCAAGTCTCA
>NW_019216488.1:0-1668 GCF_002532875.2 Varroa jacobsoni | reverse complement strand
AATTGAACAGTTTAGACATTTCAAAAAACAAAGTGTTAACCATCATTCAATGTGGACAAAACCCAATAAAACACCTCAATTTGCATCACAACGAAGAGTTAAAGGAACTCTATTGCGATAACAATCAACTTACTAAATTAGATGTAAGCAAAAATATTTATCTGGTAAAATTATATTGTTTTTCGAACAAATTATCTCATTTAGATGTGAGCAAAAACTGGGGTTTGATGAACTTGGTATTTGCAAAAAATGAAATTACCTCTATAGATGTTACAAAAAACGACAAGTTAACGGAAATTAACTGCTCTCAAAATCAAATCTCTACGCTTAATATTTCAAAAAATACAAGCCTTAGTATTTTGAACACCGAAGGTAATGTAAATTTGAAAACAATTTGTGTTAACGATATTGGCACCGCATCCAATCAAAAACAATTTAAAAAAGACCAGCACACCGCTTGGATTAATAAGTGTAAGTAATATTAGTCTATTTTGCCTATTCTAGACTAATAAAACAACATCATAGTTGACTGGCGTGAACCTAATTAATTAGAGTTTCTCCTGTGCCTTTGTATAATACATTTGCAGAAGTGTTTGAGTTTGTGAAGATGTTGGAGGAATTTAGCAATTGTTTAACTTAAAATCGATTCGCTAATTCCAATGCTTTTGTTTGGGAAAACCAAACGATAAACTTTACTTAAACTTATTATATATAGTCTGACTTTTGATTTTTAACTGATTAATATCCAAAATTGTTTCTGATGTAATATTGTATTCTTTTTCATTATTTTTAAATGGGAAGATTCTGTGTACCAATACTGAATATACGTTACTCACAATGGAGGAAATCGAGTATTTGTTTAATTGATATACATCAAAATCTAAATCATGAATGTTGGAAGGATCTATTTTTACTTGTTCATATTTTGTCTTTCCTTGAGCAATTATGAATTCCATGAATTCAAAGTATAAATTATCTTGATATTTTCTTCCCCATATATATAAGAAATATTCAAATAATTCTTCTGACAATAATTCATTTCTTAAAAATGATAACGATTTTTCAAATTCAACAACTTTAATTGGATGGTATTTTTCTAATGCAACACTTAGATTTTGTAGATTAACTTTATATTCTTTTGAATTTACAACAGTATCACTTTTATTTAAAAAATTCCAAAACTCTTCAAAATCCATTAGCTTATCTGTTTTTAGATGCTCAAATTCTTGACTTAATATAGGATTTTCAATTATTGTATTTATAAAGGAAACTTGAGGATTGAATTTCTTTAACAAATAATCAATTAAATAGCCAATTGTTATCAATAAGAATATATAAGCCCCTAACAAGATAACATAAAAATTATCAGTATTAGAATTAGTTAAAATTTTAATATAATTGTTTAATTGTTGAGTAACTAAAACACTTATTATCAATGTTGCAAAAACATGTGTTTTCAATATTCCCTCTTTCTTATTATTTGAAATTATACTATCAGGAATTGAAAAATAAGTGAGTCTTTTACGAAATAACTTAATGTAAATAAACGCTGAGAGGTAAATAAGTATAACAAATAGTATAAATGCCATATTTTTTAATTTAAAACATGAAGATACAAACCTATATGTATTTATCAAATACTACTTTTAATTATTCTAAACTTCTAAA
>NW_019216487.1:0-1671 GCF_002532875.2 Varroa jacobsoni | reverse complement strand
TTTTGGTTCAATTGGAGATTTAAAACGAGATACATCTCTAATAATGTTTACACCACCATCTTCTAATTGCATTTTGGAGTTAATTCCAAGCTCTCTATGATACAAATCAGCAACAGAATTATTGATTGCACTTGGGTCCATCATATTAAAATCACCAGATATATTTATCTTTTTCTTTAATGAATCCAACGATTTAATTTCTAGTTGAATTCTATTTTTCATGAATTCCAAATTTTGAATTTCAATAGTTGATTTTCTCTTAATAAACTTATTGCTTCTCAAGTAGTTTAAAATTCCAGACTGAACAGTGTCTGCTAGTTTAGGATTGCTTTTTATTTTAAGTATCACAAGACAGTTTTGTTGTCTTAACACTTCTGCATCAAAATTTTGAGTAGTGTTTGGTTTTGCGTCGTCTTTTATTTCTTTTGCTACAATACTCGTAATCAGTGAAGCAGTTGTGGTATCGACGTTCATTAAGCTAGCTAGTTCAGAATAGTTTTTTTCATTTACCAATTCACCTAACGGATCAATTAAAATAGCAAGTCTTTCAGATGTTACAATAGAAGAAGTTACAATCATTTCTGTTTTATAAACAGGTTTTTTAACCACATAAAACACTAACGAACAAGAAATAGAAAGAAGAAATATCACTAAAACTAAATTAAATCTAGTTTTAAGAATTTTTATAATATCAATTATTGAAATTGTAGATTGAAAATCAATTTTATTATTATTTTCCACAAGATTTAAGTATTTGTTGTGTGATAGTTTTGTCAAAAGTATCATTTGAAAACTCTATTTACAAACTTTAAAAAGAAATTTTACGATTATTTTGATAGTAAGCTAAAATCAAACACATTTGTATATTCATGAGAAGTTTAATATTTATATTAATTTGCCTTTCTTTAGGGGTGTATAGGATTGATTTTGCAGAGTGGAATGGCAGTTTCCAGATAACTCCTATTTTAATATCTTCTGTAATATTCATAACATATTACACTGTGAGACTGGTTGTTTCTAAATCAATAAAACTACCCTCTCATTTTTTTTTGATGATAATTATACAAATGACGATTATCATTTGGTGTGCTATAAATATCGATTATAACGATGAAACAGAATTAAAAAGAATAACATTGTTTACGTTTCTCAATTATTTTGGAACATTAATTAACTTGTATATTTTTAATCATTCAGATCCTCGAAAATGTATTATTAAATTATTGAAATTGGCAATGTTTGTATATTTAATAATGTCTGGTTTTCAGTATTACTATTTCTTGCAAAAAATTGTGTATGTTGAGGGAACACCCATTATGCCTTGGTTAGAGTTGTATTCTCAAGCCATAAGTGTCGCATGGCCACGTCTCAATGGTGGATTTTTAGACCCGAATGTGGCTGGTTATTTTCTCATTTTTTTGTACCTAGCAATACATTTAATTGAAAAAAATAGTGAATTTTTCAAGTTTAAAATACTAATATCAATTTGTATTTTATTAACTGTTTCTAGAAGTGCTATAGTTACATTTATTATTGTTAATGGCTTAATGTTTTTGTATAGTCAAAATATTTTTAATTTGATATTTCAAATTAACATTAAAAAAATAATTGGATTAATTTTAATATTAGGCTTCAGTTTAGCTTCGATATATTATATTGACTCTTTGAGAA
>NW_019216486.1:0-1671 GCF_002532875.2 Varroa jacobsoni | reverse complement strand
TATGACCAAAGAGATTTCCTAGACTTTTAACAATTTTGCTGTAAGCGGAAATTTTGTCTGAAACTTGGCTAAAGGAAGCTTGTTTGAGTGTTAACAACTTTTGTTTGTATGAGGAAACTCTCTCCTGAGACTTGGCCAATGGGGGATTTATATACGTTTTAACTTCTTTGTATGTGGAAATGTTGTCCTAAAACATGGCCAAAAAAAAACGTTTGTTTTAACCACTTCTTTGTATCTTCCTGAAACTTAGCTAAAGAACACTTGTTCAAGTTTTAACAACTTTTCTGTGTGAGGGAATTCTATCCTGAGACTTAGCCAACGAGAACTTCTTAGAGTTTTAACAAATATACTACATGTAAGGTTCTGTTTTGAAATACGACCAAAGAGATTTCCTTGACTTTTAACAATTTTGTTGTAAGCGAAAACTTTGTCTGTAACTTGGCTAAAGGAAGCTTGTTTGAGTGTTAACAACTTTTGCTTGTATGAGGAAACTCTGTTCTGAGACTTGGCCAATGGGGGACTTATATAAGTTTTAACTTCTTTGTATGTGGACGTGTTGTCCTAAAACATGGCCAGAAAAAACGTTTGTTTTAACCACTTCTTTGTATTTTCATGAAACTTAGCTAGAGCAGACTGGTTTAAGTTTTAACAACTTTTCTGTGTCAGGGAACTCTATGCTGAGACTTGACCAACGAGAACTTCTTTGAGTTTTAACAAATATACTACATGTAAGGTTCTGTTTTGAAATATGACCAAGGAAATTTCCCTGACTTTTAACAATTTTGTTATAAGCGGAAATTTTGTCTGAAATTTGGCTAAAGGAAGCTTGTTTGAGTGTTAACAACTTTTATTTGTACGAGGAAACTCTGTCCTGGGACTTGGCCAATGGGGGACTTATATAAGTTTTAACTTCTTTGTATGTGCAGATGTTGTCCTAAAACATGGCCAAAAAAAAACGTTTGTTTTAACCACTTCTTTGCATCTTCCTGAAACTTAGCTAGAGAACACTTGTTCAAGTTTTAACAACTTTTCTGTGTGAGGGAATTCTATCCTGAGACTTAGCCAACGAGAACTTCTTAGAGTTTTAACAGATATACTACATGTAAGGTTCTGTTCTGAAATATGACCAAAGAAATTTCCCTGACTTTTAACAATTTTGTTGTAAGCGGAAATTTTGTCTGCAACTTGGCTAAAGGAAGCTTGTTTGAGTGTTAACAACTTTTGCTTGTATAAGGAAACTCTGTTCTGAGACTTGGCCAATGGGGGACTTATATAAGTTTTAACTTCTTTGTATGTGGAAATGTTGTCCTAAAACATGGTTAGAAAAAATGTTTGTTTTAACCACTTCTCTGTATCTTCCTGAAACTTAGCTAGAGAACACTTGTTCAAGTTTTAACAACTTTTCTGTGTGAGGGAACTCTATCCTGAGACTTGGCCAACGAGAACTTCTTAGAGTTTTAACAAATATACTACGTGTAAGGTTCTGTTTCGAAATATGACCAAAAAGATTTCCTTGACTTTTAACAATTTTGTTGTAAGCGGAAATTTTGTCTGAAATTTGGCTAAAGGAAGCTCGTTTGAGTGTTAACAACTTTTATTTGTACGAGGAAACTCTGTCCTGACACTTGGCCAATGGGGGACATATTTAAATTTTGACTTCTTTGTACGTGG
>NW_019216485.1:0-1673 GCF_002532875.2 Varroa jacobsoni | reverse complement strand
TTAAATAAGTCCCCCATTGACCAAGTCTCAGGACAGAGTTTCCTCATACAAATAAAAGTTGTTAACACTCAAACAAGCTTCCTTTAGCCAAATTTCAGACAAAATTTCCGCTTACAACAAAATTGTTAAAAGTCAAGGAAATCTTTTTGGTCATATTTCAAAACAGAACCTTACATGTAGTATATTTGTTAAAATCCAAGTTCTCGTTGGTCAAGTCTCAAAATAGAGTTTCCTCATACAGAAAAGCTGTTAAAACTTAAACAAGTATTCTCTAGCTAAGTTTCAAGAAGATAGAAGTTGTTAAAACAAACATTTTTTCTAGCCATGTTTTAGGACAACATTTCCATATACAAAGAAGTTAAAACTTATATAATTCCCCCATTGGCCAAGTCTCAGAACAGAGTTTCCTCATACAAACAAAAGTTGTTAACACTCAAACAAGCTTCCTTTAGCCAAGTTGCAGACAAAATTTCTGCTTACAACAAAATTGTTAAAAGTCAAGGAAATCTCTTTGGTCATATTTCAAAACAGAATCTTACATGCAATATATTTGCTAAAACCCAAGTTCTCGTTTATCAAGTCTCAAAATAGAATTTCCTCATACAGAAAAGCTGTTAAAACTTAAACAAGTATTCTCTAGCTAAGTTTCAGGAAGATACAAAGAACGGGTTAAAACAAACGTTTTTTTTGGCCATGTTTTAGGACAACATTTCCACATACAAAGAAGTTAAAATTTAAATCATACAAAGAAGTTAAAATTTAAATAAGTCCCCCACTGGCCAAGTCTCAGGACAGAGTGTCCTCATACAAACAAAAGTTGTTAACACTCAAACAAGTTTCCGTTAGCCAAGTCTCGGACAAAATTTCCGCATACAACAAAATTGTTAAAAGTCAAGGAAATCTTTTTGGCCATATTTCAAAACAGAATCTTACAGGCAATATATTTGCTAAAACCCAAGTTCTTGTTGGTCAAGTCTCAGGATAGAGTTCCCTCACACAGAAAACTTGTTAAAACTTAAACCAGTGCTCTCTAGCTAAGTTTCATGAAGATACAAAGAAATGGTTAAAACAAACGTTTTTTTTTCGCCATGTCTTAGGACAACATTTCCACATACAAAGAAGTTAAAACTTAAATAAGTCCTCCAATGGCCAAGTCTCAGAACAGAGTTTCCTCATACAAAAAAGTTGTTAACACTCAAACAAGCTTTCTTTAACTAAGTTTTAGGACAAAGTTTCCGCTTACAACAAAGTTGTTAAAAGTCAAGGAAATCTTTTTGGCCATATTACAAACAGAATCTTACATGTAATATATTTGCTAAAACTCAAGTTCTCGTTGGCTAAGTCTCCGGATAGAGTTCCCTCACACAGAAAAGTTGTTAAAACTTAAACAAATGTTCTCTAGCTAAGTTTCAGGGGGATACAAACAAGTGGTTAAAACAAACGTTTTTTTTTGGCCATGTTTTAGGACAACATTTCCACATACAAAGAAGTTAAAACTTATATAAGTCCCCCATTGGCCAAGTCTCAGAACAGAGTTTCTTCATACAAACAAAAGTTGTTAACACTCAAACAAGCTTCCTTTAGCCAAGTTGCAGACAAAATTTCTGCTTACAACAAAATTGTTAAAAGTCAAGGAAATCTCTTTGGCCATATTTCAAAACAGAACCTTACAT
>NW_019216484.1:0-1673 GCF_002532875.2 Varroa jacobsoni | reverse complement strand
GTTAAAGCTCAAAGAAGTTATCGTCGGTCAAGTCTAAGAACGGAGTTTCCTCATACAAAAAAAGTTGTTAACATTCAAACAAGCTTCCTTTAGATAAGTTTCAGGACAAAATTTCCACTTACAACGAAATTGTTAAATGTCAAGGAAATCTTTTTGGCCATATTTCAACAGAGAACCTTACGTGCAATATATTTGTTAAAACTCAAAGAAGTTATCGTTGGCCAAGTCTCAAGATAGAGTTCCCTGACACAGAAAAGTTGTTAAAACTTAAACAAGCTTCCTCTAGCTAAGTTTCAGGACAAAATTTCCACCTACAACAAAGTTGTTAAAAGTCAAGGAAATCTTTTTGGCCATATTTCAGAAGAGAACCTTACATGCAATATATTTGTTAAGACTCAAAGAAGTTCTCGTTGGCCATGTCTCAGCATAGAGCTCCCTCACACAGAAAAGTTGTTAAAACTTAAACAAGCTTCCTCTAGTTAAGTTTCAGACAAAATTTCCGCATACAACAAAATTGTTAAAAGTCAAGGAGATCTTTTTGGCCATATTTCAAAGCAGTATCTTACATGCAATATATTTGCTAAAGCCCGAGTTCTCGTTGGTCAAGTCTCAAGATAGAGTTTCCTCATACAGAAAAGCTGTTAAAACTTAAACAAGTATTCTCTATCTAAGTTTCAGGAAGATACAAAGAAGTGATTAAAACAAACGTTTTTTCTGGCCACGTTTTAGGACAACATTTCCACATACAAAGAAGTTAAAACTTAAATAAGTCCCCCATTGGCCAAGTCTCAGAACAGAGTTTCCTCATACAAACAAAAGTTGTGAACACTCAAACAAGCTTCCTTTAGCCAAATTGCAGACAAAATTTCCGCTTACAACAAAATTGTTAAAAGTCAAGGAAATCTTTTTGGCCATATTTCAAAACAGTATCTTAACGTAATATATTTGCTAAAACCCAAGTTCTCGTTGGTCAAGTCTCAAAATAGAGTTTCCTCATACAGGAAAGCTGTTAAAACTTAAACAAGTATTCTCTATCTAAGTTTCAGGAAGATACAAAGAACTGGTTAAAACAAACGTTTTTTCTGGCCATGTTTTAGGACAACATTTCCACATACAAAGAAGTTCGAACCTATATAACTCCCCCATTGGCGAAATCTCAGAACAGAGTGTCCTCATACAAACAAAAGTTGTTAACACTCAAACAAGCTTCCTTTAGCCAAATTTCAGACAAAATTTCCACATACAACAAAATCGTTAAAAGTCAAGAAAATCTTTTTGACCATATTTCAAAACAGTATCTTACATGCAATATATTTGCTAAAGCCTAAGTTCTCGTTGGTCAAGTCTCAAAATAGAGTTTCCTCATACAGAAAAGCTGTTAAAACTTAAACAAGTATTCTCTATCTAAGTTTCAGGAAGATATAAAGAAGTGGTTAAAACAAACGTTTTTTTTTGCCATGTTTTAGGACAACATTTCCACATACAAAAAAGTTAAAACTTATATAAGTCCCCCATTGGCCAAGTTTTAGAACAGAGTGTCCTCATGCAAACAAAAGTTGTTAACACTCAAACAAGCTTCCTTTAGTCAAGTTGCAGACAAAATTTCCACATACAACAAAATTATTAAAAGTCAAGAAAATCTTTTTGGCCATATTTCAAAACAGAATCTTACA
>NW_019216482.1:0-1676 GCF_002532875.2 Varroa jacobsoni | reverse complement strand
CGGAAGTTTTGTTCTGAAACTTAGATAAAGAAAGCTTGTTTCAGTGTTAACAACTTTTTTGTATGAGGAAACTCTGTTCTGAGACTTGGTCAACGAAAACTTGTTTGGGTTTTAAGAAATATATTGCATGTGAGATTCTGTTTTGAAATATGGCCGAAAATATTTCCTTGACTTTTAACAATTTTGTTGTAAGCGGAAATTTTGTCCTCAAACTTAGCTAAAAAAAGCTTGTTTGAGTGTTAACAACTTTTTTGTATGAGGAAACTCTATCCTGAGATTTGCTCAACGAGAACTTGTTTGGGTTTTAACAAATATATTGCTTGTAAGATTCTGTTTTGAAATATGGCCAAAAAAATTTCCTTAATTTTTAACAATTTTGTTGTGTGCGGAAATTTTGTCTGAAACTTGCCTAAAGGAAGCTTGTCTGAGTGTTAACAACTTTTTTGTATGAGGAAACTCTGTTCTGAGACTTGGCCAATGGGGGACTTATTTGTTTTAGCAACTCCTTTGTATGTGGAAATGTTGCCCTAAAACACGGCGAGAAAAAACGGTTGTTTTAACCACTTCTTTGTATCTTCCTGAAACTTAGCTAGGGAACACTTGTCTAAGTTTTAACAACTTTTCTGCGTGAGGGAACTCTGTCCTGAAACTTCGTCAACGACAACTTGAGTTTTAGCAAATCTATTGCATGTAAGACTCTGTTTTGAAATATGAGCAAAAAGATTTCCTTGACTTTTAACAGTTTTGTTGTAAGCGAAAATTTGGTCCTGAAACTTGGTTAAAGGAAGCTTGTTTGAGTGTTAACAACTTTTTTGTATGAGGAAACTCTGTCCTGAGACTTGGCCAATGGAGGACTTATATGAGTTTTAACAACTTTGTATGTGGAAATGTTATCCTAAAATATGGTCAGAAAAAAAACGTTTGTTTTAACCACTTCTTTGTATCTTCTTGAAATTTGGCTAGAAAACACTTGTTCAAGTTTCAACAACTTCTTTGTATTAGGAAACTCTGTTCTGAGACTTGGCCAATAAGGGACTTATTTGTTTTAGCAGCTCCTTTGTATGTGGAAATGTTGGCCTAAAACATGGCGAGAAAAACGTTTGTTTGAACCACTTCTTTGTATTTTTCTGAAACTTAGCTAGAGAATACTTGTTTAAGTTTTAACAGCTTTTCTGTATGAGGCCACTCTATCCTGAGGCTTGACCAACGACAACTTGAGTTTTAGCAAATATATTGCATGTAAGACTCTGTTTTGAAATATGAGCAAAATGATTTCCTTGACTTTTAACAGTTTTGTTGTAAGCGGAAATTTGGTCCTGAAACTTGGTTAAAGGAAGCTTGTTTGAGTGTTAACAACTTTTTTGTATGAGGAAACTCTGTCCTGAGACTTGGCCAATGGAGGACTTATATGAGTTTTAACAACTTTGTATGTGGAAATGTTATCCTAAGACATGGTCAGAAAAAAAACGTTTGTTTTAACCACTTCTTTGTATCTTCTTGAAATTTAGCTAGAAAACACTTGTTCAAGTTTCAACAACTTCTTTGTATGAGGAAACTCTGTTCTGAGACTTGGCCAATAAGGGACTTATTTGTTTTAGCAGCTCCTTTGTATGTGGAAATGTTGGCCTAAAACATGGCGAGAAAAACGTTTGTTTGAACCACTTCTTTGTATTTTT
>NW_019216481.1:0-1680 GCF_002532875.2 Varroa jacobsoni | reverse complement strand
TCAAACAAGCTTCCTTTAGCCAAGTTTCAGACAAAATTTCCGCTTACAACAAAATTGTTAAAAGTCAGGGAAATCTTTTTGGTAATATTTCAAAACAGAATCTTACATACAATATATTTGTTAAAACTCAAAGAAGTTCTCGTTGGCCAAGTCTCAGGATAGAGTTCCCTCACACAGAAAAGTACTTAAAACTTAAACAGATGTTCTCTAGCTAAGTTTCAGGAAGATACAAAGAAGTGGTTAAAACAAACGTTTTTTTTTGACCATGTTTTAGGACAACATTTCCACATACAAAGAAGTTAAAACTTAAATAAGTCCCCCATTGGCCTAGTTTCAGGACAGAGTTTCTTCATATAAAAAATTTGTTAACACTCAAACAAACTTCCTTTAGCCAAGTTTCAGACAAAATTTCCGCTTACAACAAAATTGTTAAAAGTCAGGGAAATCTTTTTGGTAATATTTCAAAACAGAATCTTACATGCAATATATTTGTTAAAACTCAAAGAAGTTCTCGTTGGCCAAGTCTCAGGATAGAGTTCCCTCACACAGAAAAGTACTTAAAACTTAAACAGATGTTCTCTAGCTAAGGTTCAGGAAGATACAAAGAAGTGGTTAAAACAAACGTTTTTTTCTGGCCATGTTTTAGGACAACATTTCCACATACAAAGAAGTTAAAACTTAAATAAGTCCCCCATTGGCCTAGTTTCAGGACAGACTTTCCTCATACAAATAAAAGTTGTTAACACTCAAACAAGCTTCCTTTAGCCAAGTTTCAGACAAAGTTGCCGCTTACAATAAAATCGTTAGAAGTCAAGAAAATCTTTTTGGCCATATTACAAACAGAACCTTACATGTAATATATTTGCTAAAACTCAAGTTCTCGTTGGTCAAGTCTCAGTATAGAGTTTCCTCACACAGAAAAGTCGTTGAAACTTAAACAAGTGTTTTCTAGCTAATTTTTAGGAAGATACAAAGAACTGGTTAAAACAAACGTTTTTTCTGGCCATGTTTTAGGACAACATTTTCACATACAAAGAAGTTAAAACTTAAAGAAGTCCCCCATTGGCCAAGTCTCAGGACAGAGTTTCCTCATAGAAACAAAAGTTGTTAATAGTCAAACAGGCTTCCTTTAGCCAAGTTTCAGACAAAATTGCCGCTTACAACAAAATCGTTAGAAGTCAAGAAAATCTTTATGGCCATATTACAAACAGAATCTTACATGTAATATATTTGCTAAAACTCAAGTTCTCGTTGATCAAGTCTCCGTATAGAGTTTCCTCACACAGAAAAGTTGTTAAAACTTAAACAAGTGTTCTCTAGCTAAGTTTCAGGAAGATACAAAGAAGTGGTTAAAACAAACGTTTTTTTCTGGCCATGTTTTAGGACAACATTTTCACATACAAAAAAGTTAAAACTTAAATAAGTCCCCCATTGGCCAAGTCTCAGGACAGTTTCCTCATACAAACAAAAGTTGTTAACAGTCAAACAAGCTTCCTTTAGCCAAGTTTCAGCCAAAATTTCCGCATACAACAAAATTGTTAAAAGTCAAGAAAATCTTTTTGGCCATATTACAAACAGAATCTTACATGCAATATATTTGTTAAAACTTAAACAGGTGTTCTCTAGCGAAGTTTCAGGAAGATACAAAGAAGTGGTTAAAACAACCGTTTTTTTTGGCCG
>NW_019216479.1:0-1678 GCF_002532875.2 Varroa jacobsoni | reverse complement strand
AAAATCTCCATTTGTATTTGATGTTAATGAAGTATGACCAGTAGCGGTGTTATAAGAACCTGTAGTATTTAAGTTTAATGCATGATAACCATTTGCAACGTTTAAACTACCTGAAGTATTGGCATCTAATGCTCAACTTCCTGACGCAGTATTATCACTCATATTTCCTCCTCCTTTACCAAAGGTTAAACCGTTTGCAGTAATATCACCACTTGTAATTACATCTGTAACACTACTGTTTCCTAACTGAATGGTATTACTTTCAGTAACACTTGCTCCGTTTCCAATGGCTGTTGTATTTGTTAAATTTGATAGGGAAACATCTGCATTGTAACCAATAGCTGTATTGTTTGAACCTGTAGCATTAGTACTCAAAGCATTAATACCTAAACCAACATTGTTTGAACCTGTAGAATTTGAATATAGGTAGTTTACTCCCATAGCGATATTATTTTCTCCTGTTGTGTTTGTGTACAGTGACAAATAACCTATAGCAGCATTACTTGAACCAGTTTCATTTTCATGTAAAGCTTTATCGCCCATTGCTGTATTAAAAACTCCACTGGTATTATGATATAAACTTTGAGAACCAAATCCTGAATTGCCCGCTCCATCAGTATTAGCTAACAGTGACTGATTTCCCATTGATGTATTTTCGTAGCCTGTAGTATTTACTTTCAATGCTTGATAACCAAACGCTAAATTTGAGGCTACATCACTATTTCCTTTACCTATGGTAATGTTATTTGCAGTAATATCACCACTTGTAATTACATCAGTAACACTACTGTTTCCCAACTGAATAGTATTACTTGCAGTAACACTTGCTCCGTTTCCAATGGCTGTAGCATTTGTTAAATTTGATAAAGAAACGTCTGCATTGTAACCAATAGCTGTATTATTTGAACCTGTAGCATTTGTACTCAAAGCATTAATACCTAAACCAACATTGTTTGAACCTGTAGAGTTTGAATACAAGGAATTTACGCCCATACCAATGTTATTATCACCTGTTGTATTGGTATATAATGACAAATAACCAATAGCTGCATTACTAGAACCAATTGTGCTTTCATGTAAAGCTTTATTGCCAAAGGCGGTATTAAAAACTCCACTAGTATTATGATATAAACTTTGAGAACCCAATGCCGAATTTCCAGCTCCATCAGTATTTGCTAACAATGACTGGTATCCCATTGATGTGTTTTCATAACCAGTAGTATTTACTTTCAATGCTTGATAACCAAACGCTGAATTTGAGGCAACTGCACTATTTCCTTTTCCTATGGTAATGTTATTCGCAGTAATATCATCTGAAAAAGCAGCATCAGTACCATTAAGTGTACCCGTTAATGTACCGCCGGTTAAAGGTAAGTAGGCAGTTGAATTATCAAGCACTTTAACCCAAGCTCCATTGTAAACATAAAAACCAGTAGTTCCATCTGTTTGATAAATTAACAAACCTGTTGCTGGCGAACTAATTGCATTTTTTTGTGCCGCAGTCATGCGAGGTATTAATAATCCTTTGGACGTTGAAGTTATATCTAAAATAGAGGAAGCATTTGCAGATGCACCAGTTGTGTTAATAGCTACACTTTGTGCTTTTAACGAAGGGGAAATTATTATTAGTAAAATAATTACTAAATATCCGTAAACTGTTTTTTTCATAATCAATTAG
>NW_019216476.1:0-1689 GCF_002532875.2 Varroa jacobsoni | reverse complement strand
AAACCAGTGTGCTCTAGCTAAGTTTCAGGAAGATACAAAGAACTGGTTAAAACAAATGTTTTTTCTGGCCATGTCTTAGGACAACGTTTCCACATACAAAGAAGTTAAAACTTAAATAAGTCCCCCATTGGCCGAGTCTCAGGACAGAGTTTCCTTATACAAACAAAAGTTGTTAACACTCAAGCAAGCTTCCTTTGGCCAAGTTTCAGACAAAATTTCCGCATACAACAAAATTGTTAAAAGTCAAGGAAATTTTTTTGGTCATATTTCAAAACAGAACCTTACATGCAATATATTTGTTAAAACTCAAAGAAGTTCTCGTTGGCCAAGTCTCAGGATAGAGTTCCCTCACACAGAAAAGTTGTTAAAACTTAACCAAGTGTTCTCTAGCTAAGCTTCAGGAAGATACAAAGAAGTGGTTAAAACAGACGTTTGTTCTAGCCATGGTTTAGGCCAACATTTCCGCATACAGAGAAGTTCAAACTTAAACAAGTCCTCCATTGGCCAAGTCTCAGGACAGAGTTTCCTCATACAAACAAAAGTTGTTAACACTCAAACAAGCTTCCTTTAGCCAAGTTTTAGACAAAATTTCCGCTTACAACAAAATTGTTAAAAGTCAAGGAAATCCTTTTTGGCTATATTTCAAAACAGGATCTTACATGCAATATATTCGCTAAAATCCAAGTTCTCGTTGGTCAAGTCTCAAAATAGAGTTTCCTCATACAGGAAAGCTGTTAAAACTTAAACAAGTATTCTCTAGCTAAGTTTCAGGAAGATACAAAGAACTGGTTAAAACAAATGTTTTTTCTGGCCATGTTTTAGGACAACATTTCCGCATACAGAGAAGTTCAAACTTAAACAAGTCCCCCATTGGCCAAGTCTCAGGACAGAGTTTCCTCATACAAACAAAAGTTGTTAACACTCAAACAAGCTTCCTTTAGCCAAGTTTCAGACAAAATTTCCGCTTACAACAAAATTGTTAAAAGTCAAGGAAATCTTTTTTGGCTATATTTCAAAACAGAATCTTACATGTAATATAGTTGCTAAAACGCAAGTTCTCGTTGGTCAAGTCTCAGTATAGGGTTTCCTCATACAGGAAAGCTGTTAAAACTTAAACAAGTATTCTCTAGCTAAGTTTTAGGAAGATACAAAGAAGTGGTTAAAACAAACGTTTTTTTTTGGCCATCTTTTAGGATAACATTTCCACATACAAAGAAGTTAAAACTTAAATAAGTCCCCCGTTGGCCAAGTCTCAGGATAGAGTTTCCTCATATAAAAAAGTTGTTAACACTCAAACAAGCTTCCTTTAGCCAAGTTTCAGACAAAATTTCCGCTTACAACAAAATTGTTAAAAGTCAAGGAAATCTTTTTTGGCTATATTTCAAAACAGAATCTTACATGTAATATATTTGTTAAAACTCAAAGAAGTTCTCGTTGGCCAAGTCTCAGGATAGAGTTCCCTCACACAGAAAAGTTGTTAAAACTTAAACAAGTGTTCTCTGGCTAAGTTTCAGGACAGAAGTCCCACATACAAAGAACTGGTTAAAACAAACGTTTTTCTTCTGGCCATGTTTTAGGACAACATTTCCACATACAAAGGAGTTGTTAAAACTCAAATAAGTCCCCCATTGGCCAAGTCTCAGAACAGAGCTTCCTGATACAAAAAAAAGTTGCTAACACTCAAACAAG
>NW_019216475.1:0-1690 GCF_002532875.2 Varroa jacobsoni | reverse complement strand
AATCGATGTATCTATCTGTGTAAATCGATGTAAATCGATATATCTATGTAAACCTATCTATGTAAATCTATGTAAATCGATGTATCTATCTATCTATGTAAATCTATCTATGTAAATCGATGTATCTATCTATCTATCTATGTAAATCTATGTGAATCGATGTATCTATCTATCGATGTAAATCGATGTATCTATCTATCTATGTAAATCTATCTATCGATGTAAATCGATGTATCTATCTATCGATGTAAATCGATGTATCTATCTATCTATCGATGTAAATCGATGTATCTATCTATCTATCTATGTAAATCGATGTATCTATCTATCTATCGATGTAAATCGATGTATCTATCTATCTATCTATGTAAATCGATGTATCTATGTAGATCGATGTATCTATGTAAATCTATCTATGTAAATCGATATATCTATGTAAATCTATCTATGTAAATCGATGTATCTGTGTAAATCTATCTATGTAAATCGATGTATCTATGTAAATCTATCTATGTAAATCGATGTATCTATGTAAATCTATCTATGTAAATCGATGTATCTATGTAAATCTATCTATGTAAATCGATGTAAATCGATGTATCTATGTAAATCTATCTATGTAAATCGATGTATCTATGTAAATCTATCTATGTAAATCTATCTATGTAAATCGATGTATCTATGTAAATCTATCTATGTAAATCGATGTAAATCGATGTATCTATGTAAATCTATCTATATAAATCGATGTAAATCGATGTATCTATCTATCTGTCTATCTATCTATGTAAATCGATCTATGTAAATCGATGTATCTATCTGTCTATCTATGTAAATCTATCCATATAAATCGATGTAAATCGATGTATCTATCTATCTATCTATCTATCTATGTAAATCGGTGTATCTATCTATCTATGTAAATCGGTGTATCTATCTATCTATGTAAATCGATGTATCTATCTATCTATCTATGTAAATCTATCTATCGATGTAAATCGATGTATCTATCTATCTATGTAAATCTATCTATCGATGTAAATCGATGTATCTATCTATCGATGTAAATCGATGTATCTATCTATCGATGTAAATCGATGTATGTATCTATCTATGTAAATCTATCTATCTATGTAAATCGATGTATCTATCTATCTATCTATGTAAATCTATGTAAATCGATGTATCTATCTATCTATCTATGTAAATCTATGTAAATCGATGTATCTATCTATCTATATAAATCTATGTATCTATCTATCTATCTATGTAAATCTATGTAAATCGATGTATCTATCTATCTATCTATGTAAATCTATGTATCTATCTATCTATCTATGTAAATCGATGTATCTATCTATCTATCTATCTATGTAAATCTATGTATCTATCTATCTATCTATGTAAATCTATGTAAATCGATGTATCTATCTATCTATCTATGTAAATCGATGTATCTATCTATCTATCTATGTAAATCGATGTATCTATCTGTCTACCTATCTATGTAAATCGATGTATCTATCTATTTATCTATGTAAATCGATGTATCTATGTAAATCTATCTATGTAGATCGATGTATCTATGTAAATCTATCTATGTAAATCGATGTATCTATGTAAATCTATCTATATAAATCGATGTAAATCGATGTATCTATGTAAATCTATCTATGTAAATCGATGTAAA
>NW_019216472.1:0-1702 GCF_002532875.2 Varroa jacobsoni | reverse complement strand
TTTTTTGATACTCGAAAGTTCTAATGAGTTTGGTCGTCCGGCCGTTGTAGCAAAGAAGAAAGCCATCTAGTACGTGAAAGCCTGAACAAGTTTGACCCTCTGGACGTTGCGGCGAAGAAGAGAGCTATACGGCACTTGAAAGCTCTAATGAGTTTGGCCGTCTGGCCGTTGCGGCGAGGAGGAGAGCTATATAGTACTTGAAGACTCTAATGAGCTTGACCGTCTGGCCGTTGCGGCAAAAAAGAAATCCATCTAGTACTTCAAAGCTCTAATGAGTTTGGTCGTCTGGTACTTGCGGAAAAGGCAAGATTTATTTGGTACTCGAAAGCTCTAATGAGTTTGGCCGTCTGGCCGTTGCGGCAAAGAAGAGATCCATCTAGTACCTGAAAGCTCTAATGGGTTTAGCCGTCTGGTACTTATGGAAGGGGTGAGATTTATTTGGTACTCGAAAGTTCTAATGAGTTTGGCCGTCTGGCCGTTGCGGCGAACAAGAGAGCTATATGGTACTTGAAACCTCTAATGAGTTCGGCCGTCTGGCCGTTTCGGCAAAGAAGAGATCCATCTATTACTTGAAAGCTCTAATGAGTTTGGCCGTCTGGTACTTGTGGAACAGATGAGATTTATTTGGTACTCGAAAGTTCTAATGACTTTGGCCACCCGGTCGTTGTAGCAAAGAAGAAAGCTATGTGGTACCTGAAAGCTCTAATGAGTTTGGCCCTCTGAACGTTGTGGCGAAGAAAAGAGCTATATGGTACTTGAAAGCTCTGATGAGTTTGGCCGTCTGGCTGTTGCGGCGAAGAAAAGATCCATCTAGTACCTGAAAGTTCTAATGAGTTTGACCGTCTGGTACTTGTGGAAGAGGTGAGATTTATTTGGTACTCGAAAGTTCTAATGAGTTTGGCCGTCTGGTACTTGTGGAAGATGTGAGATTTTTTTGGTACTCGAAAGATCTAATGAGTTTGGCCCCCCGGCCGTTGCGGCAAAGAAGAGATCCATCTAGTACATGAAAGCTCTAATGGGTTTAGCCGTCTGGTACTTATGGAAGGGGTGAGATTTATTTGGTACTCGAAGGTTCTAATGAGTTTGGCCCCCCGGCCGTTGTAGCAAAGAAGAAAGCCATCTAGTACGTGAAAGCCTGAACAAGTTTGACCCTCTGGACGTTGCGGCGAAGAAGAGAGCTATACGGTACTTGAAAGCTCTAATGAGTTCGGCTGTCTGGCCGTTGCGGCAAAGAAGAGATCCATCTATTACCTGAAAGCTCCAATGAGTTTGGCCGTCTGGTACTTGTGGAACAGATGAGATTTATTTGGTACTCGAAAGTTCTAATGACTTTTTCCCCCCGGTCGTTGTAGCAAAGAAGAAAGCTATGTGGTACCTGAAAGCTCTAATGAGTTTGGCCCTCTGGACGTTGTGGCGAAGAAAAGAGCTATATGGTACTTGAAAGCTCTAATGAGTTTGGCCGTCTGGCCGTTGCGGCAAAGAAAAGATCCATCTAGTACTTGAAAGCTCTAATGAGTTTGGCCCTCTGGTACTTGTGGAAGAAGTGAGATTTATTTGGTACTCGAAAGTTCTAATGAGTTTGGCCGTCCGGTACTTGTGGAAGATGTGAGATTTTTTTGGTACTCGAAAGTTCTAATGAGTTTGGCCCCCCGGCCGTTGTAGCAAAGAAGAAAGCCATCTAGTACTTGAAAGCTCTAATGAG
>NW_019216470.1:0-1702 GCF_002532875.2 Varroa jacobsoni | reverse complement strand
AACACTCAAACAAGGTTTCTTTAGCCAAGTTTCAGACAAAATTTCCCCTTACAACAAAATTATTAAAAGTCAAGGAAATCTCTTTGGTCATGTTTCAATACAGAACCTTACATGCAATATATTTGCTTAGGCCCAAGTTCTCGTTGGCCAAGTCTCAGGATAGGGTTCTCTCACACAGAAAAGTTGTTACAACTTAAACCAGTGTTCTCTAGCTAAGTTTCATGAAGATACAAAGAAGTGGTTAAAACAAACGTTTTTTTTGGCCACGTTTTAGGACAACATTTCCACATACAAAGAAGTTAAAATGTAAATAAGTCCCCCACTGGCCAAGTCTCAGGACAGAGTTTCCTCATACAAACAAAAGTTGTTAACACTCAAACAACCTTCCGTTAGCCAAGTTTCAGACAAAATTTCCGCATACAACAAAATTGTTAAAAGTCAAGGAAACCTCTTTGGTCATGTTTCAGAACAGAACCTTACATGCAATATATTCGCTAAAACCCAAGTTCTCGTTGGTTAAGTCTCAGGATAGAGTTCCCTCACACAGAAAAGTTGTTAAAACCTAAACCAGTGTTCTCTAGCTAAGTTTCATGAAGATACAAAGAAGTGGTTAAAACACACGTTTTTTCTGGCCATGTTTTAGGACAACACGTCCACATACAAAGAAGTTAAAATTTAAATAAGTCCCCCACTGGCCAAGTCTCAGGACAGAGTTTCCTCATACAAACAAAAGTTGTTAACACTCAAACAAGCTTCCGTTAGCCAAGTTTCAGACAAAATTTCCGCATACAACAAAACTGTTAAAAGTCAAGGAAATCTTTTTGGCCATATTTCAAAACAGAATCTTACATGTAGTATATTTGTTAAAACTCTAAGAAGTTCTCGTTGGCTAAGTCTCGGGATAGAATTCCCTCACACAGAAAAGTTGTTAAAACTTAAACAAGTATTCTGTAGCTAAGTTTCAGGAAGATACAAAGAAGTGGTTAAAACAAACGTTTTTTTTTGGCCATGTTTTAGGACAACACGTCCACATACAATGAAGTTAAAATTTAAATAAGTCCCCCGCTGGCCAAGTCTCAGGACAGAGTTTCCTCATACAAACAAAAGTTGTTAACACTCAAACAAGCTTCCGTTAGCCAAGTTTCAGACAAAATTTCCGCATACAACAAAATTGTTAAAAGTCAAGGAAATCTTTTTGGCCATATTTCAAAACAGAATCTTACAGGCAATATATTTGCTAAAACCCAAATTCTCGTTGGCCAAGTCTCAAAATAGAGTTTCCTCATACACAAAAGCTGTTAAAACTTAAACAAGTATTCTCTAGCTAAGTTTCAGGAAGATACAAAGAAGTGGTTAAAACAAACGTTTTTTTTTGCCATGTTTTAGGACAACATTTCCACATACAAAGAAGTTAAAACTTATATAAGTCCCCCATTGGCCAAGTCTTAGAACAGAGTGTCCTCATACAAACAAAAGTTGTTAACACCCAAACAAGCTTCCTTTAGCCAAGTTTCAGACAAAATTTCCGCATACAACCAAATTGTTAAAAGTCAAGGAAATCTCTTTAGTCATATTTCAAAACAGAACCTTACATGTAGTATATTTGTTAAAACTCTAAGAAGTTCTCGTTGGCTAAGTCTCGGGATAGAATTCCCTCACACAGAAAAGTTGTTAAAACTTAAACAAGTATTCTGTAGCTAAG
>NW_019216468.1:0-1702 GCF_002532875.2 Varroa jacobsoni | reverse complement strand
CAAAATTTCCGCATACAACAAAATTGTTAAAAGTCAAGGAAATCTTTTTGGCCATATTACAAAGTAGAATCTTACATGTAATATATTTGCTAAAACTCAAAGAAGTCCCAGGATGGAGCTCCCTCACATAAAAAAGTTGTTAAAACTTAAACAAGTGTTCTCTAGCTAAGTCTTAGGAAGATACAAAGAAATGGTTAAAACAAACGTTTTTTCTGGCCATGTTTTAGGACAACATTTTCACATAAAAAGAAGTTGTTAAAACTCAAATAAGTCCCCCATTGGCTAAATCTCAGAACAGAGTTTCCTCAAACAAAAAATTTGTTAACGCTCAAACAAGCTTCCTTTATCTAAGTTTCAGGACAAAATTTCCACCTACAACAAAATTGTTCAAAGTTAAGGAAATCTTTTTGGCCATATTACAAAATAGAATCTTACATGCAATATATTTGCTAAAACTCAAAGAAGTCTCAGGATGGAGCTCCCTCACACAGAAAAGTTGTTAAAACTTACCCAAGTTTTTTCTAGCTAAGTGTCAGGAAGATACAAAGAAGTGGTTGAAACAAGCGTTTTTTTCTGGCCATGTTTTAGGACAATATTACCACATACAAAGAAGTTGGTAAAATTCAAATAAGTCCCCCATTGGCCAAGTCTCAGAACAAAGTTTCCTCATGCAAAAAAGTTGTTAACACTCAAACAAGCTTTTTTTAGCTAAATTTCAGGACAAAATCTCCGCTTACAGCAAAATTGTTAGAAGTCAGGGAAATCTTTTTGGCCATATATCAAAACAGAACCTTACATGCAATATATTTCCTAAAACTCAAAGAAGTCTCAGGATCGAGCTCCCTCACACAGAAAAATTGTTAAAACTCAAAGAAGTTCTCGTTGGCCAAGTCTCAGGATAGAGTTCCCTCACACAGAAAAGTTGTTAAAACTTAAACAAGCTTCTTCTAGCTAAGTTTCAGGACAAAATTTCCTCGTACAACGAAATTCTTAAAAGTCAAGGAAATCTTTTTGGCCATATTTCAAAAGAGAATCTTACATGCAATGTATTTGTTAAAGCTCAAAGAAGTTCTCGTTGGCTAAGTCTCAGGATAGAGTTCCCTCACACAGAAAAGTTGTTAAAACTTAAACAAGTGTTCTCTGGCTAAGTTTCAGGACAGAAATTCTACATACAAAGAAGTGGTTAAAACAAACGTTTTTTTTCTGGCCATGTTTTAGGACAACATCACCACATACAAAGAAGTTGGTAAAACTCAAATAAGTTCCCCATTGGCCAAGTTTCAGAACAGAGTTTCCTCATACAAAAAAAAGTTGCTAGCACTCAAATAAGCTTCCTCTAGCCAAGTTTCAGGACAGAATTTCCGCATACAACAAAACTGTTAAGAGTCGAGGAAATATTTTTGGTCATATTACAAAACAGAACCTTACATGCATTATATTTGTTAAAACTCAAAGAAGTTGTCGTTGCCGAAGTCTCAAGATAGAGTTTCGTCACACAGAAAAGTTGTTAAAACTCAAAGAAGTTCTCGTTGGCCAAGTCTCAGGATAGAGTTCCCTCACACAGAAAAGTTGGTAAAACTTAAACAAGCTTCCTCTAGTTAAGTTTCAGGATAAAATTTCCGCTTACAATGAAATTGTTAAAAGTCAAGGAAATCTTTTTGGCCATATTTCAAAAGAGAACCTTACATGCAATGTATTTGTT
>NW_019216466.1:0-1711 GCF_002532875.2 Varroa jacobsoni | reverse complement strand
GCAGTATAGATTCGACATGACATCTATTTAGTCAGAGCTACTGAGCGCCATTTAAAATAGCATACGTAAACAAGTTGTATGCATCATCTTGAAATGAAGATATATCGCTGCGCCAAAACACGTAGCGACAACGGCCCTTACAGATGCTATCCTACGCGGTGAAACATCCTACAGAAAGCTACACAACTAATTACGTACAACAAAGCTGAATATAAATGCAATCGGAAATCCTGAGATCCACGAATGTCCATATGTCATCCTTCATTTTGCTCTATCTCGTCGTTATGTTCCCTATTGTTTTAGTTTGTTTCGTATATATTTGCGCATGAACTTACTGACTGGAAACACAAATGGCAACTAAATGCACAGCAACTTTTCGACGCCGCTGTTTTTTTATCCCAAGTGCTGAGATCCCCACAAGTGGCACTGGCGTCTTTGAGTATTCCACATAAACCTTATTGGCCTGAAATAGCGCACTGTCGTTCATCTCTAACGACCGTATCTATGAATCAATTGCCGAAACTTCTCTAAAATCTATTGCATGTTAGATAATGTTATAAACCATTTGTCTGCATCTCATTTGCATTATCTGTCATGCGTGTTCGAGTGGATCTGTGTTGAACTATCTGTTTGTTTGCTTGCTTGCTTGTCTCTATGGCCAGCTAGACTGTATTGTACTCCTAAGGGTCTCCTACGCCTGCTCCCAAACAGAATGCGAGATGTCGATGGATGACCCGATTTTCAATCAACACTAAACTATCAACTATAAGGCATCTAGGAAACAAAGACGATTCATCATCGAGCAACAGTCTGTAAGCACGGGCAGGGCCTGAAACGTTTTTTATCGGTTCTGTGTGTATCTTTTAGATAACTGCCAGTGCTACATCAGCCGGACTTGATGCAGCATGTCGGCTTCAACTTCGGCGCGAACGCACTCACATCATAAATTCGAATACATCGACTCGTCTCGTCAGTATATCTCGTGCCTTGTCCTTCTCCTTTTATCCAGCATCCTAATCATATTTATCATCGTCCCTTGTTTCGCAGTTCTCTATACCTTATATATATATGTAAAATTCATCTATATATATATATATAAGTGTATATTCCGCTCTATATTGCTCCTGCTTGCGTCCTTTCTATTATGACCGCTATTACCCGCCGCATCAATACTGTTATCATTACTCAGGGGGATGCAGATAGCAAAGCTGTGGAGAAATTCTCCGAGGCACCCCAAAAGTGCCTCCGAACACCTGTGCGAATAGAAAAACTATCTTTGGAGGGCCTTGCGTTCGTCATGCAAACAGTCCAATTCGAAAGCTACTCCTCAATTCAGGCTGCTACAGTTCTGCTGCCCACGTGACTGTCTTTTTTGTATCATTATTTTACAATAAACGAACGAACCTAGCCGCAACCTATAGCATCGCCGTTATACATATATATATATATATATATATATATATATATATATATAGTCTATATTTTAGATTACATAACGCGTCTGGGGTTATTATATATCGTAACAATGTACTGTGTAAAGGTTTCTGTGTTTGCTACGTTTATATATCGTTTGTTTTCGCGCGCGCATCTGTTGTATATAGTTCGTGCGTGTCCCTTCGTTTGTAACCTTCGTGGGCTCAGCTCATTCGTGCACTGTCTCCTTACTGTTTATACTAATAATATCATATAGTTATCCTTGTTCTCCTTATTT
>NW_019216463.1:0-1712 GCF_002532875.2 Varroa jacobsoni | reverse complement strand
ATATAATAATGTTAATAACCCTCGGTTTTATGCTTTACTCTTTGGTATTAGTTTTACTATAAGATCCGATTCTAAATCGTGCTCGAATAATGTTTCGGTTTCAAAGACGAAATTTTTTACCGTGCAGTCTCTTGGCGATAGTTCACGGACGTTGTGCTGTCCCCATGGTTTCGCCTTGGACGAGTTCCATTGTTCATTGAAGATGACAAGCATTCATTATTTTACTTTCAGCCAGTATCTGATTGTAGTAGGTCCGTTGCAACTACAGCCATTCTCTCACGTTCAAGCATTACCACCGAGTTCAATTTCTCTTCAGAAAGCGCCATTTCGTCGCCCGGTTCGTTTCCGGCTGACGGTAGAGATTGGACCACGCCCCGTCTATAGTGACCGTCTGCTTCGGAAGGGTTTTTTCTTGACTCGATTTTCGAAAATCGCGTACAGGATACATATGATTGATTTCTAACTAGTCAATTCACGGAGAACCCATTCTTCACTCAGTTCGCGCATTCTTTCTCATTATTGAGCTTATAGTCCTGAAACACGTTAC
Source organism: Varroa jacobsoni (assembly GCF_002532875.2). NCBI lineage: Eukaryota > Metazoa > Arthropoda > Arachnida > Mesostigmata > Varroidae > Varroa > Varroa jacobsoni. The sequence continues at coordinate 1,165 of NW_019216463.1, read as the reverse complement.
ATATGAAATGTTGATTTTTGACAGGTCTGACGGAGAGCCCTCAGACTCCAAGCTCTGCTTTCATGAAAAACCTTATTGATTGCGACAATGCATCCCTGTTCTTCGGATCCGGACATCTCTTCGCTGATCTTCAACAAGCACCGTTCGCGAGACGTTTGCGCCATTCTCGTACTGTGCTTTTGCTTAGGGTCGTTTTGCCAACGTCTTCACAATTTTTGATGATTTTTTTTCTTCACAATGATGAATTTTCACAGCGCTATAATCTTCGGAGGACAAGAACTTGACAACTTCTGTGTTGATTTTTAAGAGTAAAAGATATTTTTCCTCTTAAACTTATTTCTACTGAAATAAACTCGACCGGTTTATTTGCAAGTTTCTAGAAAACAAGTATTTGCCAGCCGAATTTCTTCCGCGCAGTGAAAAAGTTATTTAAGTTCAAAGTTCGCCAGATTCGCTTGTAACAGTATAATACTTATACATTTATTGAACTGCTGCAGTTCGAGGGAAACCCAATTCTATGCGTCCAATATTTCGTTAATTATATAATTTGCTTTGCTTATCTATCGGCTTATGCGACTATACAGTCTATCTCATTTCTAGTCCTGGCGGTTTATTGATATCTGAGTACATATATGTAACTCTTCGTTAAGTCTTCCTTGGGCTGTACTGGAAGGTCGTGCGATTGACCACCGACCCAGAGAACGTTTTGTTTGTACCTCGTGAATAATTAATTTCATGTTATAAATAAGATGAATTTGTCAACAGATCAATCAGGGATCCCCATAAAAACGACAAGAGGTGTTCCTTACAGTGCATTGCCCCAAACGAGGCATTTGGCAGTATTTAATTAGTCGTGGAATACGTCTAAGTCGTATAATGAAGTGAAGCTAGTTGAAAATGGTGATCTATAGTTTTTTGCGTATACACATATATATATATATATATATATATATATATATATATAGATAGATAATTTTTTCGAATAATGAGAAACCAGGAGAATCAGTGAAAAATAGCATTGACCATAGAATTAGCTTCTGACAATCAGGGATTCAGGGGACGATGTTTCCCATGCGTTTTTCCTTAGATCATCTGTATTCTTGTTTCTTCCTAGCAGTTCACAGGACATAAGTAGCTTAGAATTGACGTTGCCATGAAGAAAGTG
>NW_019216462.1:0-1713 GCF_002532875.2 Varroa jacobsoni | reverse complement strand
TTCTCGTTGGCCAAGTCACAGAACAGAGTCTCCTCATACAAACAAAAGTTGTTAACACTCAAACAAGCTTCCTTTAGCCAAGTTGCAGACAATATTTCCGCTTACAACAAAATTGTTAAAAGCCAAGGAAATCTCATTGGTCATATTTCAAAACAGAACCTTACATGTAGTATATTTGTTAAAACCCAAGTTCTCGTTGGCCAAGTCACAGAACAGAGTGTCCTCATACAAACAAAAGTTGTTAACACCCAAACAAGCTTCCTTTAGCCAAGTTTCAGACAAAATTTCCGCTTACAACAAAATTGTTAAAAGTCAAGGAAATCTCTTTGGTCATATTTCAAAACAGAACCTTACATGTAGTATATTTGCTAAAACCCAAGTTCTCATTGGCCAAGTCTCAGGATAGAGTTCTCTCACACAGAAAAGTTGCTAAACTTGAACAAGTGTTTTCTAGCTAAGTTTCAGGAAGATACAAAGAAATGGTTAAAACAAACGTTTTTTTTGGCTATGTTTTAGGACAACATTTCCACATACAAAGCAGTTAAAACTTATATAAGTCCCCCATTGACCAAGTCTTAGAACAGAGTGTCCTCATACAAACAAAAGTTGTTAACACTCAAACAAGCTTCCTTTAGCCAAGTTTCAGACAAAGTTTCCGCATACAACAAAATTGTTAAAAGTCAAGGAAATCTTTTTGGTCATATTTCAAAACAGAACCTTACATGTAATATATTTGGTAAAACCCAAGTTCTCGTTGGTCAAGTCTCAAAATAGAGTTTCGTCACACAGAAAAGCTGTTAAAACTTAAACAAGTATTCTCTATCTAAGTTTCAGGAAGATACAAAGAAGTGGTTAAAACAAACGTTTTTTCTGGCCATGTTTTAGGACAACATTTCCACATACAAAGAAATTAAAACTTAAATAAGTTCCCCATTGGCCATGTCTCAGAACAGAGTTTCCTCATACAAACATAAGTTGTTAACATTCAAGCAAGCTTCCTTTAGCCAAGTTTCAGACAAAATTTCCGCATACAACAAAATTATTAAAAGTCAAGGAAACCTCTTTGGTCATGTTTCAATACAGAACCTTACCTGCAATAGATTTGCTAAAACCCAAGTTCTCGTTGGTCAAGTCTCAAAATAGAGTTTCGTCACACAGAAAAGCTGTTAAAACTTAAACAAGTATTCTCTATCTAAGTTTCAGGAAGATACAAAGAAGTGGTTAAAACAAACGTTTTTTCTGGCCATGTTTTAGGACAACATTTCCACATACAAAGAAATTAAAACTTATATAAATCCCCCATTGGCCAAGTCTTAGAACAGAGTGTCCTCATACAAACAAAAGTTGTTAACACTCAAACAAGCTTCCTTTAGCCAAGTTTCAGACAAAATTTCCGCATACAACAAAATTATTAAAAGTCAAGGAAATCTTTTTGGTCATGTTTCAATACAGAACCTTACATGCAATATATTTGCTAAAACCCAAGTTCTCGTTGGTCAAGTCTCAAAATAGAGTTTCCTCATACAGGAAAGCTGTTAAAACTTAAACAAGTATTCTCTAGCTAAGTTTCAGGAAGATACAAAGAAGTGGTTAAAACAAACGTTTTTTTTGGCCTTGTTTTAGGACAACATTTCCACATACAAAGCAGTTAAAACTTATATAAGTCCCCCATTGGCCAAATCTCAGAACAGAGTTTCCTCGTACAAACAAAGG
>NW_019216460.1:0-1720 GCF_002532875.2 Varroa jacobsoni | reverse complement strand
CGATTAATATATATATATATATATATATATATATTAATCGATAGAATCGGTTGCTATGGTATTAGAAATGAATACTTTGATTTTTGCCTGTGGCACGGCCGTCAAATATGGCGGGCCCTTAGCAGGTTCGGTACCGAACCTAGATCACTTGATATATCGCTAAGTTTGGTAGACACGTTAACACCGCACCATTACGAGTATACTGCTAAATGTAAATAGTAGTGTTCGTATATAAAGTATAGGCCTTTGGAGATTCACTTGTGATCTAATAATACCAAACTAGCGTAGGGTTCCGCAGTATGGTTCAATGAGCTCGGCTGATGTATAGACCCACCGTGTGTATTCACTTGCATCTAAATCATGTCAGTACATCATCTATGGTAGACTAATGAACATGCAGGAAGATTTAAATGGTGTACTCTGGCTCCGCGCGTCGGATCGTGTGATCCTTTCGAATGGAGGCAGCTTCTTGCGTTAAATGGTGTTCATCTTTTGTTAGACAGGAGGAAATCGAAAGTCCGCTTTCCGGTAGAGTACAAACGTCTTGTCTATTCGAGTTAACGTTTTGCTCTGATTGTGTCGTGTTCATCTTCATTTTTTAGCTTTATCATACTAATGACCTGGTGATTGTAGAACAACTTACTTTTTGCGTCTAAACGTATCTTCTCATTTTATGCATATACACACACACACACACACACACCCAGAGAGCACGTATTTAATTAAATGCAATCGACACAAAAGTTACAGTACAAGGCCTTTTGAATGTTAACTAATCCTGATAGAACCTAGCCTACCGTAACAGCCCAAAAAAAGGTCGATTCTATCAAGCAATTATTTTAGAACCTGATCTGAACCTTTGCCTCGTGCGCTAGAAGCACGCCTTGTCTGCACACAATCAAACATATATACGTCGTAGTAAGCCGAACCATTGTAATGATGATGTAAAAATGCAGATATTATAGCCTGGAAGGCATCGATCGACATCGTATCTATCTATCGTGTGAACGATCCACAATCAAACCTGACTATCTACATTTGCACGCCATTATGCACGTAACATTCTCATCTATCTCCTTTGTGATCAAGCCGTCTCAGGCCTGAAGTGTTTATCTGTGCCCACATACGTTCACATACACATTATGCGGACATGGAAGAAAACATAGTGGCGATCATTAGTACGATGGCTGTTGTAGCGCAATTCTGCGTTAATTCCTTCGTTAATACTTTACCAGTCCACCATCATTAACACCCCAGCGCTGAGGTCAACCGATCAAGCGAGCGTCTGACTAGCTGCGCTCGCAAATAAACCCCACGCGCCGTCACAGATGCTGAGACGATCATCAAAATGATCATCAACAACAGTAACGCCAGCAGTGGCAGCTGCTGAGGGACATCTTTATTGAAGAGCGAAGGTTAGTGGAGTGGAGCAGACGAGAGTTTACGTAGTAGTATTTTCATACCCGTACCCATCATTATGTTACTATCATCATGCACAATGGCTCCTCAAAATGGCGCCAGCCACGCATGAACGGGAAGTGGAACTAATACCAGCGGGAACTGCTCGCAAACTAGCGAGAGAACGAATAAAGTTAAGCAAGGGAGCAAACTTCTATGTAGCAGAATAAGAAATACAAAAATACGAGACATGGACATTGTCGGAACTATATCACGAGTACGAAGAGGCGTGAAGCCGACAGCTCGAAATAGTGCCATATAT
>NW_019216458.1:0-1721 GCF_002532875.2 Varroa jacobsoni | reverse complement strand
AGGAGAGATGAACTTTACGCACGGGCACACCATCGAAGTTTTCGTTGTACAACAAACGTACTTCATTGTACACAATGCATGCTACACAGATGAGCCACGAAGGTGCGTTTCACCTACCTTATGAGTATGGAAATTAATGCTGGGCACGTGTACGCGATTGCGTACAATTGCCTCGAAAACTTTGGCCTCGTAGGATATCAACCTATTTCAACCCACTTCTGCAATACGAAACACAAAACGAGAATTTCTGAATTCAGGTAATCGCTCAAAGGACGTAGCAACTAAACATTTTGTCAACGTTACGTTGCGCTTACTACTAGCTATTCTTATTTGAGAATCTTGATAGGTTCGATGCCGCCGTCAGTAGACCTACATAGCCAGAGCATTTTCAGCTTTTTCCTCGCTAGATCGAGGGGAGAAGTCCACCTTGAGTGAAACTACGAATCTGTGGATAGCAAGCAGGCTCTTTTATTTTCTATTGCCGTAGTAACAGCAGCGAAGGTTCGCTATTTGCTAACAGACATATACGTTGATTACCGAGACATTAGCCGACCGGCCATCGGCTAAACCATCGACCGAATAACTATCAAAACCAGACGAACAGATCGCGAGCGAAATTAGATTGCGTGGGCGGTAGGTGTTTGAATGGGGCGTTGTCGTTTGTGGCCGTCTGCGTGCCTCTGGCTGCTGGTTTGGCTCGCGGACGACGCCAGCATGATCCATCCGTTGTTGTACCGTCAGAAGCAGTCCAGAACGGCGTTAGCAATGATATCAGCAACAACTCCCATTACTATTACAATACACGACCGTATCAGCAGAATCGAGGGAGTAGCCGCTAACAGAGAGGGCGTATACGAAAACGGGGATAGCGTTCATATCTGAGTGTAGTCTGATTGCACATAGACGTAGCTATGACTAGTGGAAGTTACCAAGGAAAAGCACTGCTGAGTGCCTGTAATATTTAATCGTTCATGATACCCGATGGCTGATGTGTCCTTCCTATGGAAATGATGGTCTATATCCGGATAAGAATAGTGTACAGTATTTAAAAAAGAGCTATTCAGGCCTGAAGGCCGGCTGGATACTTACGACAATGTCTTGCATGAATCGCGTGATCGATTTGGTTAACAAACTCAATACAGTTTAATAACCCAGTTCCATTCGATTGGCTAGTGTTCGCTTATGGTAGTCAGGCTTCCAACTTGCGAACGACTCTTTCCTGGAGATCTCATAATCCAATGATGTGTTCGGGGATGTTTCGTGGAACAGCAGTAACAACTATCCAACCGTATTCTATAAAGTTATTTAGTGTCTGGGCAAAGCTGGCTCTCGTAGAACCGACCGGAGACAAGTCCGAGGAGGCGCATAGGACCGAAGGGCCATACCGCCCTGAAGGCCTCCACTAGCGGCAGCAAAACCGATTGTGCACTCTGCTGCAGTCATTCGATGTTACCAAAATGGTCCCATGTCGCTCGGGCGACTCTCTGGCGATGCTCGAGTGACGGGGCTACTATCGTGTGTCGAAACGAACCGCAAAACGGAAAAGACGCGCGCTTTCATAAACGCCCACATCTCCATCTCCGGCAACGCCCTCTGGACAGAGATGAGCAGAATGATTCAACTGCTGCAGATCGGTACCACATCGTAACCACCCGATAATATAATCACGGTGATGATACAACCGGTGCTTTTCGGCCGCCTGTTGTGAGTTTCCTTTACAT
>NW_019216455.1:0-1724 GCF_002532875.2 Varroa jacobsoni | reverse complement strand
AACAACTTTTTTGTATGAGGAAACTCTGTTCTGAGACTTGGCCATTGGAGGACTTATTTAAGTTTTAACAACTTCTTTGTATGTGGAAATGTTGTCCTAAAACATGGCGAAAAAAAAACGTTTGTTTTAAGCACTTCTTTATATCTTCCTAAAACTTAGCTAGAGAACACTTGTTTAAGTTTTAACAACTTTTCTGTGTGAGAGAACCCTATCCTGAGACTTGGCCAACGAGAACTTCTTTGAGTTTTAACAAATATATTGCATGTAAGATTCTGTTTTGAAATATGACCAAAAAGATTTTCTTGACTTTTAAAAATTTTGTTATATGCGGAAATTTTGTCTGAAATTTGGCTAAAGGAAGCTTGTTTGAGTGTTAGCAACTTTTGTTTGTATGAGGATACTCTGTTCTGAGACGTGGTCAATGGGGGACTTATTTGAGTTATAACAACTTCTTTGTATGTGGAAATGTTGTCCTAAAACATGGCCAGAAAACAACGCTTGTTTCAACCACTTCTTTATATCTTACTGAAACTTAGCTAGAGAACACTTGTTTAAGTTTTAACAACTTTTCTGCGTGAGGGAGCTCCATCCTGAGACTTCTTTGAGTTTTAGCAAATATATTGCATGTAAGATTCTATTTTGAAATATGGCCAGAGAGATTTCCTTGACTTTCAACAATTTTGTTGTAGGCGGAAGTTTTGTTCTGAAACTTAGATAAATAAAGCTTGTTTGAGTGTTAACAACTTTTTGTATGAAGAAACTCTGTTCTGAGACTTGGCCAATGGGGGACTTATTAAGTTTCGATTTCTTTGTATGTGGTAATGTTGTTCTAAAAGATGGCCAGAAAAAAACGTTTGTTTTAACCATTGCTTTGTATCTTCCTGAAACTTAGCTAGGGAACACTTGTCTAAATTTTAACAACTTTTCTGTGTGAGGGAGCTCCATCCTGAGACTTTTTTGAGCTTTAGCAAATATATTGCATGTAAGATTCTATTTTGAAATAGGGCCAAAAGATTTCCTTGACTTTCAACAATTTTGTTGTAGGCGGAAGTTTTGTTCTGAAACTTAGATAAAGAAAGCTTGTTTGAGTGTTAACAACTTTTTTGTATGAGGAAACTCTGTTCTGAGGCTTGGACAATGGGTGACTTATTTGAGTTTTAACAACTTCTTTGTACATGGAAATGTTGTCCTAAAACATGGCAAGAAAAAAATGTTTGTTTCAACCACTTCTTTATATCTTCCTGAAACTTAGCTAAAGAACACTTGTTTAAGTTTTAACAACTTTTCTGCGTGAGGGAACTCTGTCCTGAAACTTGGTCAACGAGAACTCCTTTGAGTTTTAGCAAATATATTGCATGTAAGATTCTATTTTGAAATATGGTCAAAAAGATTTCCTTGACTTTCAACAATTTTGTTGTAGGCGGAAGTTCTGTTCTGAAACTTAGATAAAGAAAGCTTGTTTGAGTGTTAACAACTTTTTTGTATGAGGAAACTCTGTTCTGAAACTTGGCCAATGGGGGACTTATTTGAGTTTTAACAACTCCTTTGTATGTGGAAATGTTGTCCTAAAACATGGCCAGAAAAAAAACGTTTGTTTTAAGCACTTCTTTGTATCTTCCTGAAACTTAGTTAGAGAACACTTGTTTAAGTTTTAACAACTTTTCTGTGTCAGGGAACTCTGTCCTGAGACTTGGTCAACGAGAACTTCTTTGAGTCTTAGCAAA
>NW_019216454.1:0-1727 GCF_002532875.2 Varroa jacobsoni | reverse complement strand
GAACGATTTAAACGTTATCATCGCCACCGACATCACCCTGATCAGCATCGCCTGTGTTATCGTCGTGATCGGAGCGTCTACTGACCGGCTGTATTGCTGACTTGTGTGGTTATCTGTTGCTTTTTTTGCTTTCATTAGATTGAGTGCTTAGTGTAATTCATTAAGAATTAAAACGCAGACATTTATTTTTACTCGGTTAAAATGTGACTGTAACATCAACTGAACTAATCCTTCTTCAATGTTTCTGAACTATTTCGGTTTTAGTGGCTGTTCCACAGAAAGACGTCAATAGGCACCAGGACCAGACATTGAGTGTGAGGCATTTCAGGAAGGGATAGAGGTGTCGCCGGAGCGCCAAAATAGAAATTGTCCGTTTACTATGATACCGACCTCAACGACAACAACAAAAACGATGGCATAACAAAATGTGATAACTACAAAAATGACAACGGAAGGGTAAATGGCGGGCAGAGCGACGAGAAACATAAACGAGTATTGAAGCCAACTGAAGTCAAATAAATATTTCTTCGTATAGTGTGCGGTAAACTGAAGTGTTGCGATGGCAGAATAAACAAAAAGGAGACAGGCTTACGTACCGTAACATTCCATTTAGACGTTATACCTACACTGTTATACTTAAGGAATACTTCTATAATTGCTATAAGTTAATCTCACACACATAACTCACTCGTTAAATTGAACTTTTATTAAATAAAGGAGGAAATCAATATTATATATATATATATATATGATTTCTTTGACGATCTAATAGAAATATCTCGTAACCACCACGTACGTGAGCTAAAACAGCGTAAATATCAGCAAATAAGGCCTAAGTTACATTTTGTATATATACATATATATAAGATTTCTAAAACAGTCCGCAACACCAGCCCTTCAAAAATTCACTAAACCGCTGTAGACAAGTTTAGGACAAAGGGGCTTACGTCCATTCCAGAAAATACTAATACTGCAGAAACCATAGGTTTCTGGTAACGAGGTGGTGCAATATTCAACTTCAAATACAATTCGGATCTATCGGTTGTTTCAGTATGAATAGGACTAATTAATTATTTGTCCTCTATGTAAAAAAAGCCCATGTGCTCGATTCTAGCCAATGTGGACTCAGGTGCCCTATGCACGAAGCCGTGCATAAGGAGTGTCACCTATTTTTTAGCGAAGTCCTAATTTAAATCCCTTTTGAAAAGAACAATTAAAATAGACGTATAGTAAGAAAATAGAAACCTACGATTTCAATTTGTCGAGCTAACTAGTCAGTGCTTTGATATTCACTACATCGGATATGTATATAGCCTCTTTTGTTCTTATAATTCAAGTTCAAGTTGTATCTCTGCTACAACAAGCAGTACTTAAATGTTTTCGTAGCAATAATCGTATAATTAGAGTTATAGTCCAATTCATCCGGGATCTAAATTACTTGCTTGTTCTCCATGACTAGGTTCTCCTTTCTGTGATACGATTACATTTGTACGTCGTTCTTCTACTAATCTACGTACTGATACGAAAGGTATCGGTATATACTTTTTCAATTTGTCACGTAATATAGTACAGTTCCACGTTTGATGAACGTGCTTCGCTATAGTGCATACGAATTAGACTTCCAATTGGACATCTGGGGCCTCAGATGACTGATCTTCTACCCGCATTAGGATTAGATTAGAAGGCAACCAAGGAGGAGAATACGGGTGGAACGATAACAACTGGTT
>NW_019216453.1:0-1728 GCF_002532875.2 Varroa jacobsoni | reverse complement strand
TATATACCCATCAAACGCGCAAAGGTTAATAAGACATAGCAATTACCGAAGTTAACTTCTCTCTTTATCTTGAAATTTAACAGATTAGCGCTTGGTCATCGTTCCGACTTTTTGTTGTCTTCGTCTCTCTAGTCTATTTAACAACCTTAAGAACTGACAATTAAACAACAAAGTGTACGGAAGCGCGAAATACAGTATAATGATGAACAACCCATCGCAACTATAACAACAAAATTAGATGACGATAAGAAACTCAGCAGATCATTGTCTCAATAGATCGCGAACTGTATAAGGAAAAGACAACCATTTTTGTGTCATACGATAGAACTGTGGTGGCTGGCGTGAGCCCCGTTACCACAACAGCGGCAATCTCCTTCTGTACATGTTGTGCGAGAGTATTACGAAAACCCCAAGATCATCGTGGCAGATAAATGTAACAGTTCATCATTTAATTCAATCGCGTCTTGGTAAGCTCAGTCGAGTGCTTCGGATGCTCGTAGCTGGCGCGTTCGCGAAGATCCTACTATCCGGTTGGCAGTTATTTAAGCGACAATATCCATTGCTCTCACTCTCAGTAGAGATTATTTAACGAGAACAAAAGAAAACCTTACTACTTGAATATATTATAGTGACGGCTCTCTATATTGATAGGGTTATTCTAATAATTACTACGATTATCATTCTTATCATCACGATAATCATTGCTATTGTCATTGCTATACAGTCTCAACTCTGACTTAACTCTGCTGACCTACGGACTGACTGATGGCTGATTCGACACATCCAGCCGGTAGAGCGCAGATTTTTGGGCCTACGGCTGCGCTTCATATACATAGCATGTATGTATGTGTATACATATATAATGTATTTTTGTATGTATACATATGTAATGGCTGCGGACCCACAGTCAAGATGCCGCAGCAAGCGAAATACAAACGCGAGTTAAGGTTTTTTCGGCTGACTCTACGAAGCAAAATCAAGAAAAGCCAGGAGTTGTCCGGTGCAATGTCGGCCTCCCTCGCCTGAGCCTGTATCTGTCCTTTTGACATCGGCACTACGCTAGACGTGTCTCGGGTCAAAGTCGCTGTAGGTCATTTATCAAGATTATTCTAAGTATATTACTCGCCTGTAGCAATAGAAGATCTGCAAGGAAATGAAGAGGAAAGAGAACCAGCTGAAGAAAAGATAGAACCCAAACCCAACCAAAGTCCCTCCATCACTCCCTGTAGAACCGTCGTCCATATATATATATATATATATATACATACATACACGCGGTCATTTGCCATAGGTCATTCGTCAGGCTGGAAAGATGGAGGGGCCGATTATCGAGCGCTAAGCTCCTCCTTGAGTCAGCGTTTCGACATAACTTGTTCGCTTTAAGATCAACAGGTACGTCTGCAAGTTTTAGCGGGTGTTTGCTCGCATAGGACGCCCCGCTCCTTTTTATATTAAAAGGGTTCGAGTAAGCAGACGACCTAAAAGAGCTACTAATTTGATCCATTGTTTACCTCTTTCCGAAAGAGATCCGCGTGTGCGACGACAGGCAGTACTGGTTTTGCGCCACTGTGTCTAGTATGTATTTACTGTATACGGAATAATAGTCTAAACACGTACGTGCCCTCTCACACGAGTACACAAAGTGATTATAATTATTATTACTATTTATATTATTATTCTTATTGTGAGTATAATTAACATTATACATTAGCATATAATTCCTATATA
>NW_019216452.1:0-1729 GCF_002532875.2 Varroa jacobsoni | reverse complement strand
TGAAACAACTACTTTTTCATGGTTTATAAATGACGCATTGATTGAAGGAATGACAGGAGATAGTTTGGTTAGCAATTCATTTTCAAATGGAGACAAAGTGTTTGTGAAAATGACAACAAATCATGAATGTGCTTTGAGAAATGATACTAATTCAAATGTATTAACAATGAAAGTTGATGCAGCTCAGAATCCTAGATTAAGTTTAATTCAAAATAATACTAAAATATCGAAGATAAAAGGAGATAGTATCGTTGTATGTTATCCAGAAGTTGATACTTTAAGTATTTCAATAGAGGATTCCACTAATTATAATTGGTACAATAAAGCTGATCCTACAAGAGTTTTATCTATTGACACTTCTGTGCTAATTACTGATAATGGTAATTATTTTGTTTTGGCTACTAATAAATATTGCACAGTTTCTAGCGATACAATTAAAGGTATCGTTATTCAAAAACCAATTGCTGATGCTGGAGAAGATATTTATTCACTTCCAGATATGCCTGTTCAGTTGTTTGGACAAGGTGCAGTGTCAATAACAGATAAATATAGTTGGACACCAATAGAATTTTTTGTAGACCCAAATTCAAATATTATGAACCCCGTGTTTGTTGGCGATTCATCTCGAGAATTTATCCTAAAAGTATCAGATATATCAGGTACTTGTTTTACTACTGATACTGTAAATGTAATTATAGAAAGACCAATTGGTATTTCAAAAACACTCGCTAATGGAAATAAAATTTTGGTTGTTCCTAATACAATTACAGCTAATGGTGATGGCTTGAATGATACTTGGAAAATTCCTAATATTGAAACTTATACTAATGCTGCTGTGGAGATTTATAGCAGATGGGGGACATTGGTGCATAGAACTGATGGTTTGTATTCTTTAAATGAATGGGCAGGAAAGAATATTAATAATGGAGAAGATTTACCAATTGGGACGTACTTTTATGTGATTAACCTAAAAGGTAAAGTCTTCACAACTCCTTATACTGGATTTGTTGAATTAGTTAGATAAAACGACATTTCCTATAAACAAAAAAAGACTTTCATAATTTGAAAGTCTTTTTTTGTTTATAGGTTTTATTACTTCCAAAATACAAACCATTTTTTTTGTAATATAGTTTCGTACTCATTTTGGATTTCACAACAATGATGAAAATGTGAACAAGAGTTGATGTTTTCTAAATGAATATGAGATTCTGGTCTAATATCAAATTCATTTAAAGGTTTATCAGTATTAATGTTAGAATCATTTTCTATTATTTCATTATCTATAGAAATTAGATTAGGTTGGCCTGCATTTATCCAACAGGTATACCATAAATCAGCAACTGCTTTGATAGAAAGTTTCATTTGTCGTTCTACTTGTCCTGAAAGCATTTTATGATAAGCTGCTGAATATTTTTTTGAATAAACTTTTATCGATTGACTTCCTTTTTGTTCGAAAGTGTATTTTTGATCAGGACTAAATTGTGAATTTAATATATTCTCAAAACTCAATACTGAATCAAGACATTTGTTGGCACAAGTTATTAAGTTCCATGAATAATCATCAATATGGTCAATGTAGTTTGGTTTTTCTGTAAATAAATCATAACTATCAGAGTATAGTTCAGGAAGTCTTGATTCCCAAAAACCATGTATGCCAGTTTGATTAGTCAATTGTCCGTTGTAATTTTTTGTAGTATGTAATGGTACATTTGCATCCGCAATATAATGT
>NW_019216451.1:0-1730 GCF_002532875.2 Varroa jacobsoni | reverse complement strand
TACATATACGCTTCAAACTTCAGAAAGACTTTTCAGAATATTACACCGTTTGCCCTATTCTTATCATAGCCATTTTTTCATAATCTATCAAAAGTTAGACGAATGTTGGCTCCTTTCAAGGCAAGTATATACGATAAATTTACCATTTGTGTACGTCAATCTGTACCCTAGTTTATTTTACTTTATGAAGCTAAAGTTTAGCTTCATTTTTACACCATAAAAACCTCTTATGCGATCTAAGTGATTATGGTCTCGGCTTTTGATCGCAGCGTTTAGTCGGTACTAATATTCGCTAGGTAACTTTATCAGAATACCTATACATTCAGAACACTGGAAATAACTCGATTTTGCTATCCTGTACGACACTGAGCTCATCGATCGAGCATAAACCGCCCGCGAATTTAAGTTGAAGTTCTGGCGTATGTTCGTCACGTGAAATCATCAAAGCAAGTTACTGTCTATGTTAACTTATGCAGGGCCCGTACAACAATATTTTGCCTCCACGAAACTGGAACCACGCCCAGTATTCAAGTTACAAACGGAAACTTATTACAAGCTAATTACGCGATCCACACGAAACGACTGACAATTACCTAAGATCATTAACTGATAAAACTGTAACTATAATAACGGTATTTAGTCTACGTGTGTGCGGGTAACTTTTGCGCCCGCGCCGGCGACCACATCTACTAGACGTAACACGTTTTTGTGTAGAAATAATATTAAGTTGAATATAGAAAATATATTTTACCTGCTAGCTTTCACTCAAGATTTGTTTACCTTATCGATTTCATAGCACTATCAATTCAGATAAACAATTCGTCTAATAGTAAAGGATATAAGAGCAAAGGATAAATCGGTTGTATGGATTACGGAACATGTCTAATCTGGACGATTATAGCAAAATAACCCCTATCGGTGCCGATTGTCGTGTCATTTCAACAACCTTCAGCATATCTGCTAGTGATACAATTTCTATACTACAATGTTGGCAAACCTGCAGGTAAGCTTCTTCAGTAGAGTCTGACAGGGGCATTGTTCTTTTCCTATCACACATACACACAAACATGTGAGTTGGAGTCCAGAGCCTATTTCGAACTAGCCTTAGACAAGGCTAACAATTCCAAATCTCTGAAAGAGTACTAAAATGTCACAATCATTTTATTAAATTTGCTTCAAATTTAGTTAAAGATTGTGATTGCCCCCCAGCTTCGCACGTAGTAAACTGTATGCTATTTATTTACTCATGTTATTACTAGACATGTTATTATGAATACAAAAGAGTTATTGCAGTGTAAGCTTCGTCAAGCTACATATTCCTATGCTAGTAGGAAGAAGTCAGACGTCGTTTACTGCGTGTTCCATTCTGTCGTGCTTGACCTTTCTGAAACTGTGTGCGTGCATAGGTCACTTGTCGGACTGTGAGCGCCATCAACAAATAAAAACAGGACCTTTTTTACTTCCTGCAACTGCTATGGAGGTGGATGGCAATATGGCCGGCTACAAACATGTCAATATATTCCAAAAGGAAATAAGAAAAAAAAAGCAAATATATATTTTTAATTTCTAAAAAGTTTTTGAGCACTTCCTACAGTGTTATCGAATGAATATCTGGGGTGGGTATCGTGTGACTCGCGAAGCACTGAAATTGACATTAGTACGTTGCCATTATACCGTCAATGAGTAAGTTTCACCGGATGGTTCTGTGAGAAGTTGAGGCTTTCATTTTT
>NW_019216450.1:0-1731 GCF_002532875.2 Varroa jacobsoni | reverse complement strand
AATTCAAAGTTCCATCGAGTTTGGCCATCTGGCCGTTGTGGCAGATAAAAGAGTCACTGTTACTTAAAAGCCCAAACGAGTTTTGCCATCAACATCGAGAACCACCTGGTACTTGAAAACCTTAACGAGTTTGGCCGTTTAGCCATTGCGGCAGAGAAGAGAGCCATCTGGTACTGGACAGCCCTAACAAGTTTGGTCATTTGCCGTTTCGGTGATAAGGAAAGTTATCTGGTAATTCAAAGTTCCAACGAGTCTGGCCATCTGGCCATTGTGGCAGAGAAGAAAGCCATCTGGTACTGGACATCCCTAACAAGTTTGGTCATCTGGCTGTTGCGGTAAAAAAGAGAGTTATCTGGTAATTCAAAGTGCCAACAAGTTTGGCCGTCTAGCCGTTTCGGTGATAAAGAAAGTTATCTGGTAATTCAAAGTCCCAATGAGTCTGGCCATTTGGCCGTTGTGGCAGATAAAAGAGTCGCTGGTACTTAAAAGCCCAAACGAATTTTGCCATCAACATCGAGAACCACCTGGTACTTGAAAACTTTAACGAGTTTGGCCGTTTAGCCACCCTGGCAGGGAAGAGAGCCATCTGGTACTGGAAAGCCCTAACAAGTTTGGTCATCTAGCTGTTGCGGTGAAAAAGAATTGTTATCTGGTAATTCAAAGTCCCAACAAGTTTGGCCAGCTGGGCGTTGTGGCAGATAAAAGAGTCACTGTTACTTAAAAGCCCAAACGAATTTTGCCATCAACATCGAGAACCACCTGGTACTTGAAAACCGTAACGAGTTCGGCCGTTTAGCCACTGTGGCAGGGAAGGGAGCTATCTGATACTTGAGACTCCTAACAAGTTTGGTCATCTAGCTGTTGCGGTAAAAAAGAAAGTTATCTGGTAATTCAAAGTCCCAACGAGTTTGGCCATCTGGCCATTGTGGTAGATAAGAGAGTCACTGTTACTTAAAAGCACAAACGAGTTTTGCCATCAGTATCGAGAACCACCTGGTACCTGAAAACCGTAACGAGTTTGGTCGTTTAGCCACTGTGGCAGGGAAGAGAGCCATCTGGTACTGGAGAGCCCTAACAAGTTTGGTCATCTAGCTGTTGCGATGAAAAAGAATTGTTGTCTGGTAATTCGGAGTCCCAATAAGTTTGGCCAGCTGGGCGTTGTGCCAGATAAAAGAGTCACTGTTACTTAAAAACCCAAACCAGTTTTGCCATCAACATCGAGAACCACCTGGTACTTGAAAACCTTAACGAGTTTGGCCATTTAGCCATTGTAGCAGGGAAGAGAGCCATCTGGTACTGGAACGCCCTAACAAGTTTGGTCATCTAGCTATTGCGGTGAAGAAGAAAGTTATCTGGTAATTCAAAGTCTCAACGAGTTTGGCCATCTGGCCGTTGTGGCAGATAAAAGAGTCACTGTTACTTAAAAGCCCAAACGAGTTTTTCCATCAATATCGAGAACCACCTGGTACTTGAAAACCTTAACGGGTTTGGCCGTTTAGCCATTGTGGCAGAGAAGAAAGCCATTTGGTACTGGACATGCCTAACAAGTTTGGTCATCTAGCTGTTGCGGTGAAGAAGAAAGTTATCTGGTAATTCAAAGTCCCAACGATTTTGGCCATCTGGCCGTTGTGGCAAATAAGAGAGTCACTGTTATTTAAAAGCCCAAACGAGTTTTGCCATCAACATCGAGAACCATCTGGTACTTGAAAACCTTAACGAGTTTGGCCGTTT
>NW_019216449.1:0-1738 GCF_002532875.2 Varroa jacobsoni | reverse complement strand
TTCCCTCTTTTGTCGCGGCCAAAGACGTTGCTTTTTCACTCAACTACAAGCAGGATGTTTCTGAGGACGTGTTACGCTTTATGGTTAATCAAGGCACCATGTGTGCCGATTTAACTGCCGCTAGTATTTTTTTCCCCGCCAAAAACGATGTAGGTATTCCCTTATTTGGTATTTTGAAACGCTTTGGCATACTTAAGGGACGCGATCACCAACCAAGTGGTCACGTGGCTGAATTCAAATCTTTGTTCGGCGACCGTTAAGGTTGCGTAGTTTATGTGCACCAGCGTAGAGTAAAATAAGGACTGGTTAAGCTATTTTTGAGAAGGGCTATAATAAGCGCTTATACTTATATCGCGTGGCTATAATTTGCTGCAGCAGTCGTTTGATTTATTAGGTATAAGACATGTGGATAAATCTTCTTTTTTAGCTTCTGGCTAATTTAACCGGGTTCATGAAAGTGGGTTTTCTGGTGTTTAGTATAAGGGTTTTCGTATCATGGATGATGAGGCGGGGGTTTCTTATAGATTTTTCAGATATCTCTAATGAGTCGTTCCTTGCCATGGAACGACTTTATTTAAAATTTGCCAACTATACTCGGACTCGCGATATCTCCAAGTTCACCCCAAAATTTTGTGTGTCGAACCTATATTCTCAAGAATTTATAGGTTCAGCCAACTTTATGTTCTATATTATATTTACCATTACGTGAACTTGGAGTATAAAGTTTTGAAAATTATATCAATAAATTTAGTAGCTTCTAAGTTCTTTTTGAGCGGAACAATATTTTATTATCATATAAGCAATGTTCTATATAAAAATATTCTCAAATAGGTGAGTTAAAGTATTTTTGTGCGGGCTAATATAAAT
This sequence comes from Varroa jacobsoni, assembly GCF_002532875.2. Classification (NCBI taxonomy): domain Eukaryota; kingdom Metazoa; phylum Arthropoda; class Arachnida; order Mesostigmata; family Varroidae; genus Varroa; species Varroa jacobsoni. Next base: position 871 of record NW_019216449.1, on the reverse strand, counting down.
GTGTAAATATTTGTGAAATCAACTTGTGCCATGAGTGATGAACAAATATCTTGGATTCAAACTCTTTCGGCATTCTCTTCATGGCATTATCTATTTAATGCTTACCCGATCTTTCTCTACTAGATTAATGTCCAAATCACCGTAGGTTTATCATGTATCCTGCGCCACCTGACACGACTCAGGAAAGAAAATCAGCTCTTCGTCATTACCGCTATTAAATAGGCAAATTGTTCATTTTGATTGGAACACGCTGCAATATAAAACGCATATTAAAGAATTTGTTCCATTCATTTTTCTAATACGCGATTCATTCCACAATTTTATGGTACCTAAAATAACCTAAGTAGAAAAACCACTAATTTTATTAAAAACATCATTAAAATTCATAAAGAATCGTTGAGTAAAATATCTAAACAGCAAAATGTTAGTTAAACATAGACAGAATACAAGCAAAACGGTATAGCACAGTTCATTTCAAAAGTTTGAATTAGGAAGTTTGTGAGAAAAGACCAACACACACAGGTAACAAAAATCTATCTCAAAATACAAAAAATCCGCATTTTTTACTATAACAAGCTCGGCATTCACTTTGGACACCATCTCGAAACACGAAGAATATGAAGAGGTTGTAAAGTGGTTGAACTCGTAAAACCTGGTGGCCCTGAAAAGGGCCGTTTTTTGTGCCGAAGAACCGACGATTTACTTGGAAGAAGTGTACTTAGTGACGGCCTTGGTGCCTTCAGACACGGCGTGCTTAGCCAGTTCACCAGGAAGCAGGAGCCTAACGGCGGTCTGAACCTCCCGAGAGGTGATAGTCGACCTCTTATTATAATGGGACAGACGGGAGGCCTCGGCGGCGATCCTCTCAAAT
>NW_019216448.1:0-1738 GCF_002532875.2 Varroa jacobsoni | reverse complement strand
GTACAGAATCTTACATGCAATATATTTGCTAAAACCCAAGTTCTTGTTGGTCAAGTCTCAAAATAGAGTTTCCTCATACAAAAAAGCTGTTAAAACTTGAACAAGTATTCTCTAGCTAAGTTTCAGGAAGTTACAAAGAAGTGATTAAAACAAACGTTTTTTTTGCCATGTTTTAGGACAACATTACCACATACAAAGAAGTTGGTAAAACTCAAAGAAGTCCCCCATTGGCCAAGCCTCAGAACAGAGTTTCCTCATACAAAAAGTTGTTAACACTCAAACAAGCCTTCTTTATCTAAGTTTCAGAATAAAACTTCCGCCTACAACAAAATTGTTGAAAGTCAAGGAAATCTTTTTGGCCATATTCCAAATGGAATCTTACATGCAGTATATTTGCTAAAACTCAAAGGAGTTCTCGTTGACCAAGTCTCAGGACAGAGTTCCCTCATGCAGAAAAGTCGTTAAAACTTAAACAAGTGTTCTTTAGCTAAGTTTCAGGAAGACATAAAGAAGTGGTTAGAACAAACGTTTTTTTTGGCCATGTTTTAGCACAACATTTCCACATACAAAGAAGTTGGTAAAACTCAAATAAGTCCCCCATTGGCCAAGTCTCAGAACAGAGTTTCCTCATACAAAAAGTTGTTAACACTCAAACAAGCCTTCTTTATCTAAGTTTCAGAATAAAACGTCCGCCTACAACAAAATTGTTGAAAGTCAAGGAAATCTTTTTGGCCATATTCCAAATGGAATCTTACATGCAGTATATTTCCTAAAACTCAAAGAAGTTCTCGTTGACCAAGTCTCAGGCAGAGTTCCCTGACACAGAAAAGTTGTTAAAACTTAAACAAGTGTTCTCTAGCTAAGTTTCAGGAAGATACAAAGAAGTGGTTAAAACAACCATTTTTTTTCTGGCCATGTTTTAGGACAACATTACCACATACAAAGAAATTAAAACTTAAATAAGTCCCCCATTGGCCATGTCTCAGAACAGAGTTTCCTCATACAAACAAAAGTTGTTAACAGTCAAACAAGCTTCCTTTAGCCAAGTTTCAGACAAAATTTCCGCATACAACAAAATTATTAAAAGTCAAAGAAATCTCTTTGGTCATGTTTCAACACAGAACCTTACATGTAGTATATTTGCTAAAACCCAAGTTCTCGTTGGTCAAGTCTCAGGATAGAGTTCCCTCACACAGAAAAGTTGTTAAAACTTAAAGAAGTGTTCTCTACCTAAGTTTCGTGAAGGTACAAAGAAGTGGTTAGAACAAACGTTTTTTTTGGCCATGTTTTAGGACAACATTTCCGTATACAAAGAAGTTAAAATTTAAATAAGTCCCCCACTGGTTAAGTCTCAGGACAGAGTTTCCGCATACAAACAAAAGTTGTTAACACTCAAACAAGCTTCCGTTAGCCAAGTTTCAGACAAAATTTCCGTATACAACAAAATTGTTAAAAGTCAAGGAAATCTTTTTGGCCATATTGCAAAGCAGAATCTTACAGGCGATATATTTGCTAAAACCCAAGTCCTCGTTGGTCAAGTCTCAGGATAGAGTTCCCTCACACAGAAAAGTTGTTAAAACTTAAAGAAGTGTTCTCTACCTAAGTTTCATGAAGGTACAAAGAAGTGGTTAAAACAAACGTTTTTTTTGGCCATGTTTTAGGACAACATTTCCACATACAAAGAAGTTAAAATTTAAATAAGTCCCCCACTGGTTAAGTCTCAGGACAGAGTTTCCGC
>NW_019216446.1:0-1741 GCF_002532875.2 Varroa jacobsoni | reverse complement strand
GGTTAAAACAAAGTTTTTTTTTGGCCATGTTTTGGGACAACATTTCCACATACAAAGAAGTTAAAACTTATATAAGTCCCCCATTGGCCAAGTCTTAGAACAGAGTGTCCTCATACAAACAAAAGTTGTTAACACTCAAACAAGCTTCCTTTAGCCAAGTTGCAGACAAAATTTCCGCTTACAACAAAATTATTAGAAGTCAAGAAAATCTTTTTGGCCATATTTCAAAACAGAATCTTAACGTAACATATTTGCTAAAACCCAAGTTCTCGTTGGTCAAGTCTCAAAATAGAGTTTCCTCATACAGAAAAGCTGTTAAAACTTAAACAAGTATTCTCTATCTAAGTTTCAGGAAGATACAAAGAAGTGGTTAAAACAAACATTTTTTCTGGCCATGTTTTAGGACAACATTTCCACATACAAAGAAGTTAGAACTTATATAAGTCCCCCATTGGCCAAATCTCAGAACAAAGTGTCCTCGTAGAAACAAAAGTTGTTAACACTCAAGCAAGCTTCCTTTAGCCAAGTTGCAGACAAAATTTCCGCTTACAACAAAATTGTTAAAAGTCAAGGAAATCTTTTTGGCCATATTTCAAAACAAAATCTTACATGCAATATATTTGCTAAAGCCCGAGTTCTCGTTGGTCGAGTCTCAAGATAGAGTTTCCTCATACAGAAAAGCTGTTAAAACTTAAACAAGTATTCTCTATCTAAGTTTCAGGAGGATGCAAAGAAGTGGTTAAAACAAATGTTTTTTCTGGCCATGTTTTAGGATAACATTTCCACATACAAAGAAGTTAGAACCTATATAAGTCCGCTATTGGCCAAGTCTCAGAACAGAGTTTCCTCATACAAACAAAAGTTGTTAACACTCAAACAAGCTTCCTTTAGCCAAGGTTCAGACAAAATTTCCGCATACAACAAAATTGTTAAAAGTCAAGGAAATCTTTTCGGTCATATTTCAAAACAGAACCTTACATGCAATATATTTGTTAAAACTCAAAAAAGTTCTCGTTGGCCAAGTCTCAGGATAGAGTTCCCTCACACAGAAAAGTTGTTAAAACTTAAACAAGTGTTCTCTAGCTAAGTTTCAGGAAGATACAAGGAAGTGGTTAAAACAAACGTTTTTTCTGGCCATGTTTTAGGACAACATTTCCACATACAAAGAAGTTAAAACTTAAATAAGTCCCCCATTGGCCAAGTCTCAGAACAGAGTTTCCTCATACAAACAAAAGTTGTTAACACTCAAACAAGCTTCCTTTAGCCAAGATTCAGACGAAATTTCCGCATACAACAAAATTGTTAAAGGTCAAAGAAATCTTTTTGGCCATATTTCAAAACAGTATCTTACATGCAATATATTTGCTAAAGTCCAAGTTCTCGTTGGTCAAGTCTCAAGATAGGGTTTCCTCATACAGAAAAGCTGTTAAAACTTAAACAAGTGTTCTCTAGCTAAGTTTCAGGAAGATACAAAGAAGTGGTTAAAACAAACGTTTTTTTTTGGCCATGTTTTAGGACAACATTTGCACATACAAAGAAGTTAAAACTTAAATAAGTCCCCCATTGGCCAAGTCTCAGGACAGAGTTTCCTCATACAAACGAAAGTTGTTAACACTCAAACAAGCTTCCTTTAGCCAAGTTTCAGACAAAATTTCCGCATACAACAAAATTGTTAAAAGTCAAGGAAATCTTTTTGGCCATATTTCAAAACAGTATCTTACATGCAATATATTTGCTAAAG
>NW_019216445.1:0-1724 GCF_002532875.2 Varroa jacobsoni | reverse complement strand
CTCAAATGGTGCACCGATTCCTTGCCATACGACTTATACTGCGTCGGTATCCAACTCCCCCAAAGGTGTTAATGCTTTTCCAAATTGTTTTTAATCACGGGAACAGTATTAAAACACGTTTAAGTGTGATCCATTCGAGGGGATGTAGCTCAAATGGTATAGCGCTCGCCTTGCATGCCAGAGTTACCCTGTATCTCCAAAGCTCTGAAATGTCTTTTCAAATGTACCTCTTTTTAATAACACAGGGAATATTGAAATACGTGTAAGTATATGTTTAGGTGTATGTTATTCAAGGGAATGTAGCCCAAATAGTAAATCACTTGCCTACTATGCGAAAAGCTGTGGTGGCAGTATCCAGCGTATCCAGATGCCTTTTACTCTTTTTCAAATTTGTGTTTAATCACGTAAACTGTATTAAAATACGTTTAAATGTCTTTTATCTAATAAAGTCTTTATCAGATGGTAGAGCGCTCGCTTGTCAAACAAGAAGTATTGGAATCCATACGCAGGATCTCCAAAGGTCTCCAATATATTTTCAAACTTCTGTTTTTAACAACGCAAACAATATTAAAACACGCTTAAGCATATTGATGTCAATACGATGTAGCTTAGATTGTAGAGCGATCGCTTACCATACGATATAAACTGCATCGCTACCAATCATCTCCAAAGGTACTTCATGTTTTTCCAAATTTACCTGTTTTTAATAACGCAAACAATATTAAAACGTGTTAATATATACTAAATTCAGGGGGATGTAGCTCAGATGGTAGAGCGCTCGCTTAGCATGCGAGAGGTACTGGGATCGATACCCAGCATCTCCAAGTTTTCACAAAAGTCTTTTTAACAACGCATACTATATTGAAATACGTTTAACCATAATATAATCGATTAGATCCAGCTCAAATGGTGCACCGATTCCTTGCCATACGACTTATACTGCGTGGTTTTTTTTGCTTTATCTGTTTTCAGTGACGCAGACAATATTAAAACATATTTATGTGTACACAATTCAAGGAGTTTAGCTCAGATAGCTGAGGCCTCGCTCCTCAAGCAAGAGGTACGGGAATCGATACCCAGAACCTCCAAAGGTTTCAGATATTTTTCTCATTTATCTGTTCTTTAATAACGCAAACAATATTAAAACACGTTCTTTTTTTAATATTCAACGTGGTGTAGCTCAGATAGTAGAGCGCTGGCCTTGCATGCAAGAGGTACTTGTATCGACACCCAGCCTCTCCAACGGTGTTCAATGATTTTCCAAATTCATAGGTTTTCAATAACGCAAACAATATTAAAACAAAATTGAAAGTATGTTACACGTTTAAGCGCATGTTATACAAGGGAATGTAGCCCAAATTGTAGATTGCTTGCCTACCATGCGAAGAGCTCTGGTGTCGTAACCCAGCATTTCCAGATGCCTTCAATACTTTTCGAAATTTGTGGAAGCACACAAACTGTATTAAGACACGTTTAATTATGTTTTATTTAATCAAGTGTGTCTCAGATGGTAGACCGCTTTGCAAACAACAGGTATTAGAATCATACCTAGGATCCTCAAATGTTTCCAGTATATTTTCGAACTTACCTGTTTTTAACGTTTTGGTATGTATATCCAAGGGGATGTAGCTCAGATGGTAGAGCGCTCGCTTAGCATGCGAGAGGTACTGGGATCGATACCCAGCATCTCCAACTCTTCACAAAATTGTTTTTAACAACACAGG
>NW_019216444.1:0-1746 GCF_002532875.2 Varroa jacobsoni | reverse complement strand
GTTGTGTGCGGAAATTTTGTCTGAAACTTGGCTAAAGGAAGCTTGTTTGACTGTTAACAACTTTTGTTTATATGAGGAAACTCTGTCCTGAGACTTGGTCAATGGGGGACTTATTTAAGTTTTAACTGCTTTGTATGTGGAAATGTTGTCCTAAAGCATGGCCAAAAAAAAACGTTTGTTTCCACCACTTCTATCTTCCTGAAACTTAGCTAGAGAATACTTGTTTAAGTTTTAACAGCTTTTCTGTATGAGGAAACTCTATTTTGAGTCTTGACTAACGAGAACTTGGGTTTTAGCAAATATATTGCATGTAAGATTCTGTTTTGAAATATGGCCAAAAAAATTTTTTTGACTTTTAGCAATTTTGTTGTATGCGGAAATTTTGTCTGAAACTTGGCTAAAGGAAGCTTGTTTGAGTGTTAACAACTTTTTTTTCTATGAGGAAACTCTGTCCTGAGACTTGGCCAATGGGAGACTTATTTAAGTTTTAACTTCTTTGGATGTGGAAATGTCCTAAAGCATGGCCAAAAAAAAACGTTTGTTTTAACTACTTCTTTGTATCTTCCTGAAACTTAGGTAGCGAACACTTGTTTAAGTTTTAACAACTTTTCTGTGTGAGGGAACTCTATCCTGAGACTTGACCAACAAGAACTTGGGTTTTAGCAAATATATTACATGTAAGGTTCTGTTTTGAAACATGACCAAAAAGATTTTCTTGACTTTTAATAATTTTGTTGTATACGGAAATTCTGTCTGAAACTTGGCTAAAGGAAGCTTGTTTGAGTGCTAACAACTTTTTTTTTGTATGAGGAAACTCTGTCCTGAGACTTGGCCAATGGAAGACTTATTTAAGTTTTAACTTCTTTCAATGTGGGAATGTTGTCCTAAAACATGACCAGAAAAAATGTTTGTTTAACCACTTCTATCTTCCTGAAACTTAGCTAGAGAATACTTGTTTAAGTTTTAACAGCTTTTCTGTATGAGGAAACTCTATATTGAGTCTTGGCTAACGAGAACTTGGGTTTTAGCAAATATGTTGCATGTAAGATTCTGTTTTGAAATATGACCAAAAAGATTTCCTTGACTTTTAACAATTTTGTTGTATGCGGAAATTTTGTCTGAAACTTGGCTAAAGGAAGTTTGTTTGGGTGTTAACAACTTTTATTTGTATGAGGACACTCTGTTCTAAGACTTGGCCAATGGGGGACTTATATAAGTTTTAACTTCTTTGTATGTAGAAATATTGTCCTAAATCATGGCCAAAAAAAAACGTTTGTTTTAACCACTTCTTTGTATCTTCCTGAAACCTAACTAGAGAATACTTGTTTCAGTTTTAACAGCTTTTCTATATGAGGAAACTCTATTTTCAGACTTGACCAACGAGAACTTGGGTTTTAGCAAATATATTGCATGTAAGATTCTGTTTTAAAATATGGCCAAAAAGTTTTCCTTGACTTTTAGCAATTTTGTTGTATGCGGAACTTTTGTCTGAAACTTGGCTAACGGAAGCTTGTTTGAGTGTTAACAACTTTTGTTTGTATGAGGAAACTCTGTCCTGAGACTTGGCCAGTGGGGGACTTATTTAAATTTTAACTTCTTTATATGTGGAAATGTTGTCCTAAAACATGGCCAAAAAAAACGTTTGTTTTAACCACTTCTTTGTATCTTCATGAAACTTAGCTAGAGAACACTGGTTTAAGTTTTAACAACTTTTCTGTGTGAGGGAACTCTATCCTGAGACTTGAC
>NW_019216443.1:0-1749 GCF_002532875.2 Varroa jacobsoni | reverse complement strand
ACCCAGGATCTCCAAAGGTCTCCAATATATTTTCAAACTTATGTTTTTAACAACGCAAACAATATTAAAACACGCTTAAGCGTATTGATGTCAATAGGATGTAGCTCAGATTGTAGAGCGATCGCTTGCCATACGATATATACTGCATCGATACGCATCATCTCCAATGGTACTTCATGTTTTCCCAAATTTACCCATTTTTAATAACGCAAACAATATTAAAACGTGTTAATACGTAGTAAATTCAAGGGGATGTAGATCGGATGGTAGAGCCCTTGCTTAGCATGCGAGAGGTCGAGGGATCGATACCCAGCCGGTCCAGCGGTGAACAATAATTTTCCAAATTTATAGGTTTTCACGCAAACAATATTAATACAAAATTGAAACTATGTTACACGTTTAAGCGCATGTTATACAAGGGAATGTAGCTCACATAGTAGATCGCTTGCCTGCCATGCGAAAAGCTCTGGTGTCGTAATCCAGCATTTCCAGACGCCTTCAATACGTTTCCAAATTTGTGGAAGCACACAAACTGTATTAAGACACGTTTAATTACGTTTTATTTAATCAAGTGTGTATCAGATGGTAGAGCGCTTTGCAAACAACAGGTATTGGAATCATACCTAGGATCCTCAAAGGTCTCCAGTGTATTTTCGAACTTACCTGTTTTTAACGACGCAAACAGTATTAAAACACGTTTAATAAATTATATTCGAGGGGATGTAGCTCAGATGGTAGAGCGCTCGCTTAGCATGCGAGAGGTACTGGGATCGATACCCAGCATCTCCAACTTTTCACAAAATTGTTTTTAACAACGCATACTATATTGAAGTACGTTTAACCATAATATAATCGATTAGATCCAGCTCAAATGGTGCACCGATTCCTTGCCATACGACTTATACTGCGTCGGTATCCAACTTCCCCAAAGGTGTTAATTTATCTGTTTTTAGTGACGCAGACAATATTAAAACATATTTGTGTGTACCCAATTCAATGAGTGTAGCTCAGATAGCTGAGGGCTCGCTCCTCAAGCAAGAGGTTGAGAATCGATACCCAGAATCTCCAAAGGTTTTAGATATTTTTCTAATTTATCTGTTCTTTAATAACGCAAACAATATTAAAACACGTTCTTTTGTTAATATTCAACGTGGTGTAGCTCAGATGGTAGAGCGCTGGCCTTGCATGCAAGAGGTACTTGTATCGACACCCAGCCTCTCCAACGGTGTTCAATGATTTTCCAAATTCATAGGTTTTCAATAACGCAAACAATATTAAAACAAAATTGAAAGTATGTTACACGTTTAAGCGTATGTTATACAAGGGAATGTAGCCCAAATTATAGATCGCTTGCCTACCATGCGAAGAGCTCTGGTGTCGTAATCCAGCATTTCCAGACGCCTTCAATATTTCTCCAAATTTGTGGAAGCACACAAACTCTATTAAGACACGTTTAATTACGTTTTATTTAATCAAGTGTGTCTCAGATGGTAGACCGCTTTGCAAACAACAGGTATTAGAATCATACCTAGGATCCTCAAAGGTTTCCAGTATATTTTCGAACTTACCTGTTTTTAACGTTTTGGTAGGTATATCCGAGGGGATGTAGCTCAGATGGTAGAGCGCTCGCTTAGCATGCGAGAGGTACTGGGATCGATACCCAGCATCTCCAACTCTTCACAAAATTGTTTTTAACAACACAGGCAATATTGAAATACGTTTAACCATAATATAATCGATTAGATCTAG
>NW_019216442.1:0-1745 GCF_002532875.2 Varroa jacobsoni | reverse complement strand
TATGAACACTAAATTCATTTACTTTTATAGATTTATCTACAAATTGATTGTCAATTCTCAAAAAAGGAATTTTTCCATTATAAGTTATACCCAATCCTTCTCCTTTTTCTTCAAATGCATTATTCAATAAACTTCTCATTCTCATGTAAGTATTTCCATAAGGCAAATCATTTAAATCTCCGCAAACCAATACTTTATATGGAGAAAGTTCTATATGGTCTTTTAATAACTCTAGCTGTTTTGACCGTTCTTTAAAGCCTTTTTTCAAACGTTTCACAACCTTAATCAATTTCAATTTTGAAGTTGAATCCATATTGGCATTTACAATATCATCTTCATTGATGCTCATAGAGTGAAGATGGATATTATAAACTCTTAAGTTTTCTTTACCAATTTTCAAATCCAAATACATCATTTGATTGTTGGTTTTACGATTTTGATCTATTACACCTTTTTCAATAATTGGATATTTTGAAAAAATGACCATCCCAAAATTACCTCCAAATCTATTATCGAAACTTTGTGCAAAATAATATTTCATTTTGGTAGCCCTTGAAATTTTTTTCAAGGTGTTGAATATTGTATCCTCCGAAGCATTATAAAATTCCTGTAAACAAATGATATCAGCTTTGCTATCAATAATCCATTTTATCATCTCTTTTGAAGATTTGAAATCTGCATCAGCCAAATGGTTATAAGTATTGAAAACGTGAACATTATAAGAAAGTACAGTAAAACTGTTATCAGGTTTTTGAGTTTGTTCTTTCCAATGAAAATTAAACGTTCTATTGATATGCCCCCAACCTATTGCTATTACTATGATTGGGATAATGAACTTGATGCTTTTTTTGATAAAAATATAATAGAATAAAAACACAACTTGAACAATCAAAACCAACGGAATAGACCATGACATAAACCCCGCAAACCATATTCTCTCTGGCGAAATATACACCGAGCCATAAGCTAACAAGCTTAAGAAAGCTATCAGCAAATAGGTTTTAAAGGTGAATGTATTTTTGAATTTCAATTTTTTTTGGTTAAAAGGTTAAAGGTTAAAGGTTAAAAGTTTAAAGAGTCTTTCAACCTTAAACTTTTAACCTTTAACCCAATTATCACAAACTCGACAATCTTTGTTCTAAAGATTTTATTTTTGCTTCGGCATCTGCTTGTTTTTGGCGTTCGTTGGCAATAATTTCTGGTTTGGCGTTTTGTACAAACTTCTCGTTGCTCAGTTTTTTCTCCACAGCCGATAAGAAACCTTTGTTATACTCCAATTCTTTGAGCATACTTTCTTTTTCTTTCTCAACATCAATTTCTCCTTCCAATGGCACATACAAGTCATCAGCTTTTACTACAAAACCAATTGCACTTGTTGTTCTTCTGTTACAAACTGAATATCAGAAAGGTTAGAAAGCTTTTTAAGAATGTGAGCATATTTGTTGTACAAGGCCTGGTCATGTGTTTTTACCAACAATTGAAAGGCACTTTAGGAGCAATTTGTTTGCTGTTTCTAATGTTTCTCACATTGGTAATAACTTCAAATATTTGTTCTGTTTGAGCAATTACCTGAGTATTTTGAGCTTGAGGTTTAGGCCAAGCAGCCACCACAATACAATCTTTAGCATCTCTCTCTGCCAATTCGTGCCATAATTCTTCGGTAATAAATGGCATAAAAGGATGAGCTACTTTTAATATTTGTTCGAAGAAATGAACTGTAGCATTGTAAGTTTCTTGGTCGATAG
>NW_019216441.1:0-1753 GCF_002532875.2 Varroa jacobsoni | reverse complement strand
TTGGCTAACGGAAGCTTGTTTGAGTGTTAACAACTTTTGTTTGTATGAGGAAACTCTGTCCTGAGACTTGGCCAGTGGGGGACTTATTTAAATTTTAACTTCTTTGTATGTGGACGTGTTGTCCTAACACATGGCCAGAAAAAACGTTTGTTTTAACCTGTTCCTTGTATCTTCCTGAAACTTAGCTAGAGAATACTTGTTTAAGTTTTAACAGCTTTTCTGTATGAGGAAACTCTCTTTTGAGACTTGGCCAACGAGAACTTGGGTTTTAGCAAATATATTGCATGTAAGGTTCTGTATTGAAACATGACCAAAGAGGTTTCCTTGACTTTTAATAATTTTGTTGTATGCGGAAATTTTGCCTGAAACTCGGCTAACGGAAGCTTGTTTGAGTGTTAACAACTTTTGTTTGTATGAGGACACTCTGTTCTAAGACTTGGCCAATGGGGGACTTATATAAGTTTTAACTTCTTTGTATGTGGAAATGTTGTCCTAAAACATGGCAAAAAAAAACGCTTGTTTTAACCACTTCTTTGTATCTTCCTGAAACTTAGCTAGAGAATACTTGTTTAAGTTTTAACAGCTTTCCTGTATGAGGAAACTCTATTTTGGGACTTGACCAACGAAAACTTGGGTTTTAGCAAATATATTACATTAAGATTCTGTTTTGAAATATGAGCAAAAAGATTTCCTTGACTTTTAACAATTTTGTTGTATGCGGAACTTTTGTCTGAAACTTGGCTAAAGGAAGCTTGTTTGAGTGTTAACAACTTTTTTGTATGAGAAAGCTCTGTTCTGAGACTTGGCCAATGAGGGACTTATTTGAGTTTTACCGACTTCTTTGTATGTGGAAATGTTGTCCTAAAACATGGCCAGAAAAAAATGTTTGTTTCAACCGCTTCTTTATATCTGCCTGAAACTTAGCTAGAGAACACTTGTTTAAGTTTTAACAACTTTTCTGTGTCAGGGAACTCTGTCCTGAGACTTGGTCAACGAGAACCTCTTTGAGTTCTAGCAAATATACTGCATGTAAGATTCTATTTTGAAATATGGCGAAAAAGATTTCCTTGACTTTCAACAATTTTGTTGTAGGCGGAAGTTTTGTTCTGAAACTTAGATAAAGAAAGCTTGTTTGAGTGTTAACAACTTTTTGTATGAGGAAACTCTGTTCTAAGACTTGGCCAATGGGGGACTTAGTTGAGTTTTACCAACTTCTTTGTATGTGGTAATACTGTCCTAAAACATGGCCAGAAAAAAAGCGGTTGTTTTAACCACTTCTTTGTATCTTCCTGAAATTTAGCTAGGGAACACTTGTTTAACTTTTAACAACTTTTCTGTATGAGGGAGCTCCATCCTGAGACTTCTTTGAGCTTTAGCAAATATATTGTATTTAAGATTCTATTTTGAAATATGGCCAAAAAGATTTCCTTGACTTTCAACAACTTTGTTGTAGGCGGAAGTTTCGTTCTGAAACTTAGATAAAGAAAGCTTGTTTGAGTGTTAACAACTTTTTTGTATGAGGAAACTCTGTTCTGAGACTTGGCCAATGGGGGACTTATTTGAGTTTTAACAACTTCTTTGTATATGGAAATGTTGTCCTAAAACATGGCCAGAAAAAAAACGGTTGTTTTAACCACTTCTTTGTATCGTCCTGAAATTTAGCTAGGGAACACTTATCTAAATTTTAGCAACTTTTCTGTGTAAGGGAGCTCCATTCTGAGACTTCTTTAAGCTTTAGCAAATATATTGCATA
>NW_019216440.1:0-1750 GCF_002532875.2 Varroa jacobsoni | reverse complement strand
CGGTAAGTTTGGATCTGGGTGATAAAGGAGAAGGATTTTATGTTCCAAATCAAACATATACCATTAGTATCAATATTGCCAAAGCCAATATGCTTCGTGCAGGATTTCAAATTATTGCAGTTCAGGATGATAGTGTTGATTATAGTCCAGGAACTGTAACACTTAGCAATGCTGCCGAAACTCAGAAACTAAGTTCAAATACTGCTTGCAACGCAAAATTTAAAACTTGGGTTGAGCATACTTATGCAGGAACAGATGTTGATGAAACAGGCTCTAAAACATGGACTTACCAATGGAAAGCTCCATCTAAAAATGCAGGAAATATTACATTTTACCTTGCTGCTTTAGAAGCTAATGATGATCAAGATAATTCGGGTGATTATACTTATACCATTACAAAAACACTTTCATACAAACAGCCAGAAGGTATTGTAGGTGCACTTTTAAACAATAACTTGTCAATTTACCCAAACCCAAGTACAAATGAATTAACAATAAAGTACAATAACGCGGTTACTTTATCAAGTTTAGACATATTAAACCAAGCAGGCACTGTTGTGAAGACTTATAAAATTTCGAGTTTTAACCAAACGGTTACTGGTACACAAACTTTTGACATACAAGACCTAACTGCAGGAGTTTATTTCCTGAAAGCTCATAGCGAACTAGGTAGTATTATCAAAAAAGTAGTGATTTTGAAATAGGTTTATTTACAAATTCTTTTAGAAAAGTTCTTAAACTCTGATTTAGTAAATTATTAATTTCTTTAAATATACATTTATGATTACAATTAACAGTTTCAAATGGTTATGTACCATTATGTTTACCATTGGCACTTTGAGTGCTTTTTCACAAAGCACACCTTGTGATCCTAATAATCCTGTTACGCCATCAGTTGTTTTATACTCGCCAAGTACGACAATTTGTGCAGGTTCACCAGTATCATTTGTTACAACAGTAACTTATCAAGGTAGTAATCCGACTTATGTTTGGAAGAAGAATAATGTAGTAATTTCAAATGCGACTGCCCCTGTATATTCAACGACATCAGTAGCGAATGCCGATATATTTACAGTTGAGATGACTAGCAATGCTGCTTGTGCAAGTCCAAGTACAGTAGTTTCTAATGCAATTGTGATTACGGTTCAAACCGTAGTAGTTGCAGGAGTTGCAATTACAGTAGATAAAAATCCTATTTGTTCAGGAGAAAATGTGACTTTTACAGCAATTCCAGTAAATGGAGGTCTTGCTCCAACTTATGAATGGATTGTAAATGCCGTGAGTCAAGATGCACCAAGCGGAATATCTACATTTAGTAGTCCGAACTTAAAATATGGCGATAAAGTTTGGGTTAAAATGTATGGTACATCAGGCTGTGGTAATCCAAAAGATGCAACGAGTGAATCAATTACGATGGTTGTTAACCCAGCCTTACAAGCAGGAACGATAGGATATGATGAAATAGTTTGTGCGAATTACCCAACTGCAATGATCACAACAATTACACCAACAAAAGGTGGAGCAGGACTAGGAAGTTATACTTATTCATGGGAGAGTAGTATTGATAGTGGAGCTACTTGGCTAGCAGTTACACGTCCCAATTCAACGTATGAAAATTACTCTGCTGGATATTTCTCTCAAACTACTTTGTTTAGAAGAAAAGTGACCTCAGGTTTATGTGGTTATGTGTATAGTAATGCTGTTAAGAAGAATGTAGTACCAAGTGCTGTATTGTCAGTTACGATTAATG
>NW_019216439.1:0-1753 GCF_002532875.2 Varroa jacobsoni | reverse complement strand
ACTGTTAACAACTTTTGTTTGTATGAGGAAATTCTGTCCTGAAACGTGGCCAATGGGGGACTTATTTAACTTTTAACTTCTTTGTATGTGGAAATGTTGTCCTAAAACATGGCCAAAAAAAACGCTTGTTTCAATCACTTCTTTATATCTTCCTGAAACTTAGCTAAAGAACACTTGTTTAAGTTTTAACAACTTTTCTGCGTGAGGGAACTCTATCCTGAGACTTGGCCAACGAGAACTCCTTTGAGTTTTAGCAAATATACTGCATGTAAGATTCCATTTTGAAATATGGCCAAAAAGATTTTCTTGACTTTCAACAATTTTGTTGTAGACGAAAGTTTTGTTCTGAAACTTAGATAAAGGAAGCTTGTTTGAGTGTTAACAACTTTTTTGTATGAGAAAACTCTGTTCTGAGACTTGGCCAATGGGGGACTTATTTGAGTTTTACCAACTTCTTTGAATGTGGAAATGTTGTCCTGAAACATGACTAGAAAAAAAACGCTTGTTTCAACCTCTTCTTTATATCTTCCTGAAACTTAGCTAAAGAACACTTGTTTAAGTTTTAACGACTTTTCTGCATGAGGGAACTCTGTCCTGAAACTTGGTCAACGGGAACTCTTTTGAGTTTTAGCAAATATACTGCATGTAAGATTCCATTTTGAAATATGGCCAAAAAAATTTCCTTGACTTTCAACAATTTTGTTGTAGGCGGAAGTTTTGTTCTGAAACTTAGATAAAGGAAGCTTGTTTGAGTGTTAACAACTTTTGTATGAGGAAACTCTGTTCTGAGACTTGGCCAATGGGGGACTTATTTGAGTTTTACCAACTTCTTTGTATGTGGTAATGTTATCCTAAAACATGGCCAGAAAAAACGTTTGTTTTAACCCGTTCTTTGTATCTTCCTGAAACTTCAATAGAGAACACATGGTTAAGTTCTAACAACTTTTCTGTATGAAGAAACTCTATTTTGAGACTTGATCAACGAGAACTTGGGTTTTAGCAAATATATTGCATGTAAGGTTCTGTATTCAAATATGACCAAAGAGATTTCCTTGACTTTTAATGATTTTGTTGTATGCGGAAATTTTGTCTGAAACTTGGCTAAAGGAAGCTTGTTTGAGTGTTAACAACTTTTGTTTGTATGAGGAAACTCTGTCCTGAGGCTTGGCCAATGGGAGACTTATTTAACTCTTTGTATGTGGAAATGTTGTCCTAAAACATGGCCAGAAAAAACGTTTGTTTTAACCACTTCTTTATATCTTCCTGAAACTTAGCTAGAGAACACTTGTTTAAGTTTTAACAACTTTTCTGTGTGAGGGAACTCTATCCTGAGACTTGGGCAACGAGAACTTCTTTGAGTTTTAACAAATACACTACATGTAAGGTTCTGTTTTGAGATATGACCAAAAAGATTTTCTTGACTTTCAACAATTTTGTTGTATGCGGAAATTTTGTCTGAAACTTGGCTAACGGAAGCTTGTTTAAGTGTTAACAACTTTTGTTTGTATGAGGGCACTCTGTTCTGAGACTTGGCCAATGGGGGATTTATATAAGTTTTATCTTCTTTGTATGTGGAAATGTTATCCTAAAACATGGCCAGAAAAAACGTTTGTTTTAACCCGTTCTTTGTATCTTCCTGAAACTTAAATAGAGAGCACTTGGTTAAGTTTTAACAACTTTTCTGAATGAAGAAACTCTATTTTGAGACTTGACCAACGAGAACTTGGATTTTAGCAAATATATTACGTTAAGA
>NW_019216438.1:0-1755 GCF_002532875.2 Varroa jacobsoni | reverse complement strand
GCAAACAAAAGTTATTAACACTCAAACAAGCTTCCTTTAGCTAAGTTTCAGACAAAATTTCCGCATACAACAAAATTGTTAAAAGTCTAGGAAATCTTTTTGGCCATATTTCAAAACAGAATCTTACAGGCAATATATTTGCTAAAACCCAAGTTCTCGTTGGTCAAGTCTCAGGATAGAGTTCCCTCACACAGAAAAGTTGTTAAAACTTAAACACAAGTGCTCGCTAGGTAAGTTTCAGGACAGAAGTTCCGCATACAAAGAAGTGGTTAAAACAAACGTTTTTTTTGGCCATGTTTTAGGACAACATTTCCACATACAAAGAAATTAAAACTTAAATAAGTCCCCCATTGGCCATGTCTCAGAACAGAGTTTCCTCATACAAACAAAAGTTGTTAACACTCAAACAAGCTTCCTTTAGCCAAGTTTCAGACAAAATTTCCGCATACAACAAAATTGTTAAAGGTCAAGGAAATTTTTTTAGTCATATTTCAAAACAGAACCTTACATGTAGTGTATTTGTTAAAACTCAAAGAAGTTCTCGTTGGTCAAGTCTCAAAATAGAATTTCCTCATACAGAAAAGTTGTTAAAATTTGACCAAGTGTTCTCTATTTAAGTTTCAGAAAGATGCAAAGAACGGGTTAAAACAAACGTTTTTTCTGGCCATGTTTTAGGACAACATTTCCACATACAAAGAAGTTAAAATTTAAATAAGTCCGCCACTGGCCAAGTCTCAAGACAGAGTTTCCTCATACAAACAAGAGTTGTTAACACTCAAATAAGCTTCCTTTAGCCAAGTTTCAGACAAAATTTCCGCATGCAACAAAATTGCTAAAAGTAGAGGAAATCTTTTTGGTCATATTTCAAAACAGAACCTTGCATGTAATATATTTGCTAAAACCCAAGTTCTCGTTGGTCAAGTCTCAAAATAGAGTTTCCTCATACAGAAAAGCTGTTAAAACTTAAACAAGTATTCTCTAGCTAAGTTTCGAGAAGATAGAAGTGGTTAAAACAAACATTTTTTCTGGCCATGTTTTAGGGCAACATTTCCACCTACAAAAAAGTTGTTAAAACTCAAATAAGTCCCCCATTGGCCACGTCTCAGAACAGAATTTCCTCATACAAAAAAAAGTTGTTAACACTCAAACAAGCTTCCTTTAGCCAAGTTTTAGACAAAATTTCCGCATTAAACAACAAAATTGTTAAAAGTCAAGGAAATCTTTTTGGTCATATTTCAAAACAGAACCTTGCATGCAATACATTTGTTAAAACTCAAAGAAGTCCTCGTTAGCCAAGTCTCAGGACAGAGTTCCCTCACACAAAAAAGTTGTTAAAACTTAAACAAGTGTTTTCTAGCTAAGTTTCAGGAAGATACAAAGAAGTAGTTAAAACAAATGTTTTTTTCTGGCCATGTTTTAGGACAATATTTCCACATACAAAGAAGTTAAAATTGAAATAAGTCCCCCACTGGCCAAGTCTTAGGACAAAGTTTCCTCATACAAACAAAAGTTGTTAACACTCAAACAGGCTTCCTTTAGCCAAGTTTCAGACAAAATTTCCGCTTACAACAAAACCGTTAAAAGTCAAGAAAATCTTTTTGGCCATATTACAAACAGAATCTTACATGTAATATATTTGCTAAAACTCAAGTTCTCGTTGGTCAAGTCTGAGTATAGAGTTTCCTCACACAGAAAAATTGTTAAAACTTAAACAAGTATTCTCTAGCTAAGTTCCAGAAAGATACAAAAAATTGG
>NW_019216437.1:0-1756 GCF_002532875.2 Varroa jacobsoni | reverse complement strand
GCTTTCTTCGGATTAGCACAACTTGCACTAGAACTCATTTCAACATAAACCTTGTCGCCATCTTTGAAAACATACACCAAGCTGTTACCTGTTTGCTTTGTCTGATTCACATCATTCACGTACCAAGCAAAACTTGGAGGAGATCCTCCGCCTGATATCGATGCTAATTGAACCTCTGTTTGTTTACCTGCACATACGGTTTGCGTTTGGGCTAAACTAATTTTAGGCACGACCAAGGTTTGTACATTCAATGGAACAACATTACTCTTTGCTGGACTACCAACAGCACAACTTGCGGCACTCGTAACTTCTGCATACACCAGTTTTCCATTCTCTGAACTGGTAGGCGTGTAAGTTAACGTTGCTGTTTGATTCTGCTGTATCGCATTATTTACATACCACTTATAGGTAGGATTCACCGCATTCTTAACCGTTGCTACAAATGTTGCTGGGTCATTTGCACACAATGCTCCCGGATCATTAATCGTAACTGACAATATGGAACTCGCCGTAACACTCTTCGTAATAAAATTACTATTCACATAACCACATGCTCCCGATGTCTCTATTCTTCTATATGAAATACTTTGTGGTAATAAACCTGGAGAATATGTTTCTTTGTTACTGTTAGGACCTGTCACTGCTGACCAAGTAATACCACTATCCAAACTACTCTCCCATGAATAAGTATAACTTCCTAGTCCTGCTCCTCCAGTTGTTGGTGTGATTGTTTTGATTTGCTGCGTTGGTGTATTCGCACAAACAGTCTCATCATTTCCTATCGTTCCTGCTTGTAAAGCTGGATTAACCGTAATCTTGATTGAGGTTGACGTAGCTGTATTACATGCTCCTGGTACACTTGCATCCGTAACTGTTCTTCTATAATACCTATTCGCTGTTAAGCTATCTGTACTCAATGGCGTATAATCTCTCGCCGTTTGAGGGTCTGGTGTCCAAGTACTGTTATCTGTAGAAACCTCCCATTTGTAGGTAGCTTTTGCCGTATTCACACCAGTTGGTGCCGCCGTTTCTGTTAACTTGGCTGGAATACCTTTATAACAAATCGTTTGTACTGCTCCTATTGTACCAGCTCCAATACCTCCATTGATTTTTAAGGTATCTGTATTTGATGTATCTATTCTCTGACTTACACAGGCAATGCTTGAGGTCAACCTTACGGTCACAAACTTGCCATTATCTGCTGTTTTTGAAGTATAAGTAAAGATTGAATCATTGGTACTTGTTGACATTGTTGTCGCTTGTTTCACTGTACCTATATACCAGTCAAATGTTGGTAACGCTCCTCCATTCTTGAATTTAGCAGTGAACACCATTGGCGTACTATTACAAACTGTACCTGGGTCGTTAATCGTAACCGTTGGTGTAACATTTAGCGTAACTGTTTTAGTAACATCATTACTTGTTACACTTGCATTACAGCTGGTTTCTATTCTATGGAATTTAGTTGTTTTCGCCAGTGATGGGATATTGATGTAATCTTTTTGTGTTTGTGCTGGACTTACTGCTGTCCATGTTGAGCCATTATCTATTGATTGCTCCCATTTGTAAGTGTAAGTGCTATCTCCTCCTGTTGGAAGGGTAGCATTTTTAATTGTACCACCTATTGCTTTTTCGCATAGCGTGCTATCTCCTGTAATTGTTCCTGCTACCAATTGTGGACGAACTGTGATTTTCACTGATGGACTCGTTGCAACATTACATGGTTTTGGTAAGCTTGGGTCGGTAACTATTCTAT
>NW_019216434.1:0-1760 GCF_002532875.2 Varroa jacobsoni | reverse complement strand
CTGGTGTAGCTGAATATTTAGCAAAGCACTAATTGAAATTACGTATATGAAAGTTTTGAAGGCTACTCAATTTATGGGTAGCCTTCTTTTTTATTCCAGAATTTTATTAAATATATTGGATTACTTTTCGTTAATTACATGTATAAACAAATAATGTAAATTATTGAAAAATGAATAAAGTATTAAAATGGTCAATGCTATTTTTTACAGGAACAATTACAATGTCCTCTTGTCACCAAGATCCTGTAGGATTGGATACTCAACCAAAAATTTGTTTTAAAGATATTCAAAGTATTATTCAAAGTAATTGTAGTAGTAGGCATGGATGTCATGGTAGCGATAGTCGTAGGTCTAAATATATTACAGCGGCTGAAATTTTGCATGGAGTAAGTCCATATAAACCATATAGTAGTCAAATTTATACAGCAATGACCAGTATTTGGTCTCCAATGCCTCCAGATACAGAACACTTATCCAAAGAATTAAGAACCAAAATTTTACTTTGGATTGAACAAGGTGCTGATACAACTTCAATTTGCAAATAATTATTAATATGAAAATAATAAAATATTTAACTCCAATTTTGTTATCATTAACAGTTTTAGCCTCATGTTATTATGATAACAAAGAAGCGTTATATCCAAATGCAATACCATGTATTGCAGATAGTACGGTTACATTTGCTGTTGTATCTCAAGTATTAAAAAACAATTGTGCCAGTTGTCATTCTAGCTCAACAGCTACAGCAAGTGGAGGCGGAATTATATTAGAAGATTCTTTACAGGTTGTGAATAGGTTGGCAGATATAATAAATGACATTAGCCAATTTTCTGGTACAAGTTATAATGCCATGCCTAAAAATTCATCAAAAATGGATGAATGTTCAATCAATCAAATTAAAGTGTGGGCAAATAAAATTGCGAATAAAACTCCATCAAAAGTATGCGATACCACAACACTTACATTTAACAATGATATTTTACCAATTTTTCAAAACAAATGTGCGAGTTGTCACTCTTTATTAAATTCAGCTTTGAGTGGAGGGGGAATTGTATTGCAAGATTCATCGCAAATAATTGAAAGAGCGGATGAGATAATAAATGATATTTCTCAAACATCTGCTAGATTTAATGCGATGCCTAAAAACTCTTTAATGTTAGACAATTGTTCAATCAATCAAATTAAAGTTTGGGCAAACAGGATAACTAAAACTATTCCGACACCTAGTTGTGATACATCTGCTGTGACATATGCTCAGCATATTGCTCCTATCATTCAAAAAAAATGTGCTAGCTGTCATTCTGCGGCATATTATATGAAGAGTGGTGGTGAGGTTAGAATAGCTACTTATGATGATGTGTTAAATAGAATTGATAAAATTCAAGCAGATGTGAATCAGATAGGTGTGGAGGGAACAGATTATAACCCAATGCCTAAAAAAGGATTAAAATTAGATAATTGTTCAATAAATAAAATTCAAGCATGGATTAACCAAGGGTATAATCCATAAAATTTAAATTATGAAAAAAATATTAATATCAACTATTGCATTGTTTAGTTATTGGACAGCAAATGCTCAAGATTTAGATAGTTTAATGAATAGTCTTAGTGTTGAAGAACCAAACTATGCTACTGCTACATTTAAGGCTACAAGAATTATAAACTTACACTCTGTTGAACAACTCAAGGCTAAACATTTGGATTTTAGAATTCATCACCGTTTTGGACCCGTAAATCAAGGTTCTTATGAATTGTTTGGT
>NW_019216433.1:0-1763 GCF_002532875.2 Varroa jacobsoni | reverse complement strand
TGTATGAGGAAACTCTGTTCTGAGACTTGGCCAATGGGGGACTTATCTGAGTTCTAACAACTTCTTTGCATGTGGAAATGTTGTACTAAAACATGGCCAGAAAAAACGTTTGTTTTAACCACTTCTTTATATCTTCCTGAAACTTAGCTAGGGAACACTTGGCTAAGTTTTAACAACTTTTCTGTGTGAGGGAGCTCCATCCTGAGACTTCTTTGAGCTTTAGCAAATATATTGCATGTAAGATTCTATTTTGAAATATGACGAAAAAGATTTCCTTGACTTTCAACAATTTTGCTGTAGGCGGAAGTTTTGTTCTGAAACTTAGATAAAGGAAGCTTGTTTGAGTGTTAACAACTTTTTTGTATGAGAAAACTCTGTTCTGAGACTTAGCCAATGGGGGACTTATTTGAGTTTCACCAACTTCTTTGTATGTGGAAATGTTGTCCTAAAACATGGCTAGAAAAAAAACGGTTGTTTTAACCACTTCTTTGTATCCTCCTGAAACTTAGCTAGGGAACACTTGTCTAAGTTTTAACAACTTTTCTGTGTGAGGGAGCTCCATCCTGAGACTTCTTTGAGCTTTAGCAAATGTATTGCTTGTAAGATTCTGTTTTGAAATATGGCCAAAAACATTTCCTTGACTTTCAACAATTTTGTTGTAGGCGGAAGTTTTGTTCTGAAACTTACATAAAGGAAGCTTGTTTGAGTGTTAACAACTTTTTTGAATGAGAAAACTCTGTTCTGAGACTTAGCCAATGGCGGACTTATTTGAGTTTTACCAACTTCTTTGTATGTGGAAATGTTGTCCTAAAACATGGCTAGAAAAAAACGCTTGTTTCAACCACTTCTTTATATCTTCCTGAAACTTAGCTAAAGAACACTTGTTTAAGTTTTAACAACTTTTCTGTGTGAGGGAACTCTGTCCTGAGACTTGGGCAACGAGAACTTGTTTGGGTTTTAACAAATATATTGCATGTAAGATCTTGTTTTGAAATATGGCCAAAAAGATTTCCTTAATTTTTAACAATTTTGTTGTATGCGGAAATTTTGTCTGAAACTTGCCTAAAGGAAGCTTGTCTGAGTGTTAACAACTTTTTTGTATGAGGAAACTCTGTCCTGAGACTTGGCCAATGGGAGAGCTATATGAGTTTTAACAACTTCCTTGTATGTGGAAATGTTGTCCTAAAACATGGCCAGAAAAAAACGTTTATTTTAACCATTTCTTTTTATCTTCTTGAAATTTAACTAGAAAACACTTGTTTAAGTTTCAACAACTTCTTTGTATGAGGAAACTCTGTTCTGAGACTTGGCCAATAAGGGACTTATTTGTTTTAGCAACTCCTTTATATATGGAAATGTTGGCCTAAAACATGGCGAGAAAAAACGTTTGTTTGAACCACTTCTTTGTATCTTCCTGAAACTTAGCTAGAGAATACTTGTTTAAGTTTTAACAACTTTTCTGTATGAGGCCACTCTATCCTGAGGCTTGACCAACGACAACTTGAGTTTTAGCAAATATATTGCATGTAAGATTCTGTTTTGAAATATAACCAAAAAGATTTCCTTGACTTTTAACAATTTTGTTGTAAGCGGAAATTTGGTCCTGAAACTTAGCTAAAAAAAACTTGTTTGAGTGTTAACAACTTTTTTTGTATGAGGAAACTCTGTTCTAAGACTTGGCCAATGGGGGACTTATTTGAGTTTTAACAACTTCTTTGTATGTGGCAATGTTGCCCTAAAACATGGCCAGAAAAAAAGCGTTT
>NW_019216432.1:0-1763 GCF_002532875.2 Varroa jacobsoni | reverse complement strand
TTTCAAGTATCAGATGGTTTTCTTCTTTACCGCAACGTCCGGACGACCAAACTCGTTGGAGCTTTCAAGTTTCAGATGACTTTCTTCTTTACCACAACGTCCAGACGGCCAAACTCATTGGACCTTTCAAATACCAGATAGCACGTTTCAGGAAGATAT
The DNA here is from genome assembly GCF_002532875.2 of Varroa jacobsoni. NCBI lineage: Eukaryota > Metazoa > Arthropoda > Arachnida > Mesostigmata > Varroidae > Varroa > Varroa jacobsoni. The sequence continues at coordinate 1,604 of NW_019216432.1, read as the reverse complement.
AAAGAAGTGGTTGAAACAAACGTTTTTTTCTTGCCAAGTCTCAGAACAGAGTTTCCTCATACAAAAAAGTTGTTAACACTCAAACAAGCTTCCTTTAGCCAAGTTTCAGACAAAATTTCCGCATACAACAAGATTGTTAAAAGTCAGGGAAATCTTTTTGGTCATATTTCAAAACAGAACCTTAACGGAATATATTTGGTAAAACCCAAGTTCTCGTTGGTCAAGTCTCAAAATAGAGTTTCCTCCTACAGAAAAGCTGTTAAAACTTAAACAAGTATTCTCTATCTAAGTTTCAGGAAGATACAAAGAAGTAGTTAAAACAAACGTTTTTTTTTGGCCATGTTTTAGGACAACATTTCCACATACAAAGAAGTTAAAGCTTAAATAAGTCCCCTATTGGCCAAGTATCAGGACAGAGTTTCCTCATAGAAACAAAAGTTGTTAACACTCAAACAACTTCTTTTAACCAAGTTTCAGACAAAATTTCCGCTTACAACAAAATTGTTAAAAGTCAAGGAAATCCTTTTTGGCCATATTTCAAAACAGAATCTTAACGGAATATATTTGCTAAAACCCAAGTTCTCGTTGGTCAAGTTTCAGGACAAAGTTCCGTCACACATAAAAGTTGTTAAAACTTAAACAGGTGTTCTCTAGCTAAATTTCAGGAGGATACAAAGAAGTGGTTAAAACAAACGTTTTTTTTTGGTCATGTTTTAGGACAACATTTCCACATACAAAGAAGTTAAAGCTTAAATAAGTCCCCTATTGGCCAAGTATCAGGACAGAGTTTCCTCATAGAAACAAAAGTTGTTAACACTCAAACAACTTCTTTTAACCAAGTTTCAGACAAAATTTCCGCTTACAACAAAATTGTTAAAAGTCACGGAAATCTTTTTTGGCCATATTTCAAAACAGAATCTTAACGGAATATATTTGCTAAAACCCAAGTTCTCGTTGGTCAAGTCTCAGGACAAAGTTCCCTCATACATAAAAGTTGTTAAAACTTAAACAGGTGTTCTCTAGCTAAATTTCAGGAGGATACAAAGAAGTGGTTAAAACAAACGTTTTTTTTGGCCATGTTTTAGGACAACATTTCCACATACAAAGAAGTTAAAACTTAAATAAGTTCCCTATTGGCCAAGTATCAGGACAGAGTTTCCTCATAGAAACAAAAGTTGTTAACACTCAAACAACTTCTTTTAATCAAGTTTCAGACAAAATTTCCGCTTACAACAAAATTGTTAAAAGTCAAGGAAATCCTTTTTGGCCATATTTCAAAACAGAATCTTAACGGAATATATTTGCTAAAACCCAAGTTCTCGTTGGCCAAGTCTCAGGATAGAGTTCCCTCACACAGAAAAGTTGTTAAAACTTAAACAAGTGTTCTCTAGCTAAGTTTCAGGAGGATACAAAGAAGTGGTTAAAACAAACGTTTTTTTTCTGGGCATATTTTAGGACAACATTTCCACATACAAAGGAGTTGTTAAAACTCAAATAAGTCCCCCATTGGCCAAGTTTCAGAACAGAGTTTCTTCATACAAAAAAAAGTTGCTAACACTCAAACAAGCTTCCTCTAACTAAGTTTCAGGACAAAATTTCCTCTT
>NW_019216431.1:0-1765 GCF_002532875.2 Varroa jacobsoni | reverse complement strand
TGAGTTGGCCACTTGGCCGTTGTGGCCGGAAAAAAACTACCTGGCATCTAAAAAGTTTTAGCGAATTTGACCGTCTGGCCGTGTGGTTAGTAGCAATGCCATCTGATAACTAAAAACTTTAACGAGTTTGGCCGTCTGGATGTTGTGACAGGAAATACTTCCACCTAGTACTTGAAAGGTTTAATGAGTTTGGTCACTTGGCCGTTGTGGCCGGAAAAGAAGCTACCTGGCACATAAAAAGTTTTAGCGAATTTGACCGTCTGGCCATTGTGGTTGGTAGCAGTGCCATCTGATACATGCAAGCTTTAACGAGTTTGGCTGTCTGGCTGTTGTGACAAGAAGTACTTCCGCCTGGTACTTGAAAGATTTAATGAGTTTGGTCACTTGGCCGTTGTGGCCAGAAAAGAAGCTACCTGGCACATAAAAAGTTTTAGCGAATTTGACCGTCTGGCCGTTGTGGTTAGTAGCAGTGCCATCTGATACATGACAGCTTTAACGAGTTCGGCCGCCTGGATGTTGTGACAGGAAATACTTCCAGCTAGTACTTGAAAACCCCAATGAGTTTGGTCACTTGGCCGTTGTGGCCGGAAAAGAAGCTACCTGGCATATAAAAAGTTTTAGCGAATTTGACCGTCTGGCCATTATGGTTGGTAGCAGTGCCATCTGATACATGCAAGCTTTAACGAGTTTGGCTGTCTGGCTGTTGTGACAGGAAATACTTCCGCCTGGTACTTGAAAGATTTAATGAGTTTGGTCATCTGGATGTTGTGGCAAAGAAGGGAAATATCTGGTACGTGAAAGCTCCAACGAGTTTGGTCACTTGGCCGTCGCGGCAGAAAAAAAGAGCTATCTGGCACTTAAAAAATTTTAGCGAATTTAATCGTCTGGCCGTGTGGTTAGTAGCAGTGCCATCTGATAAATAAAAACTTTAACGAGTTTGGCCGTCTGGATGTTGTGACAGGAGATACTTCCACCTAGTACTTGAAAGGTTTAATGAGTTTGGTCACTTGGCCGTTGTGGCCGGAAAAGAAGCTACCTGGCACATAAAAAGTTTTAGCGAATTTGACCGTCTGGCCCTTGTGGTTAGTAGCAGTGCCATCTGATACATGCAAGCTTTAACGAGTTTGACTGTCTGGCTGTTGTGACAGGAAATACTTCCGCCTGGTACTTGAAAGATTTAATGAGTTTGGTCACCTGGCCGTTCTGGCAGGAAAAAAGATATCTGGTACTTAAAAAGTTTTAGCGAATTTGACCATCTGGCCGTTGTGGTTAGTAGCAGTGCCATCTGATACATGAAGACTTTAACGAGTTTGGCCGTCTGGATGTTGTGACAGGAAATACTTCCAGCTAGTACTTGAAAACCCCAACGAGTTTGGTCACTTGGCCGTTGTGACCGGAAAAAAACGACCTGGCACCTAAAAAGTTTTAGCGAATTTGATCGTCTGGCCGTTGTGGTTAGTAGCAGTGCCATCTGATCCATGACAGCTTTAACGAGTTCGGCCGCCTGGATGTTGTGACAGGAAATACTTCCAGCTAGTACTTGAAAACCCCAACGAGTTTGGTCACCTGGGCGTTCTGGCAGGAAAAAGATATCTGGTACTTAAAAAGTTTTACCGAATTTGACCATCTGGCCGTTGTGGTTAGTAGCAGTGCCATCTGATACATGAAGACTTTAACGAGTTTGGCCGTCTGAATGTTGTGACAGGAAATACTTCCAGCTAGTACTTGAAAGGTTTAATGAGTTTGGTCACTTGGCCGTTGTGAC
>NW_019216430.1:0-1762 GCF_002532875.2 Varroa jacobsoni | reverse complement strand
AAATATGTTGCAAAATTGGTTCAAGAAAACGAACATTCTGAATTAAGGAATCTTGATATTTTAACAGGGAAAGAAATTAAGCTTACGGAAGAATTCAATAATAACATCAACTCCGAAATTTATTATCCACTTCATTATAAAAACGACAATCAGTATTTTGCTGATATAGCGGAGTTTATTCAACAAAAACAAAATCATATTGCAGTTGTGGCAATAGATTACCTCGAAGTGGGTCAATTAATTTTAATTTCTTATTATATTTGTGATTCGGATAATAAATTAAGTAATTACTTATTCATTATCAACGAAGAAGGAGAACTTGTTTTAAGTGAAACTTTGGGTACATCATTACCCGGAATTGGCATTGATACCTTTTGGATTTGGAAAAACAAATTGGTATTTATCAAAAATAAATCTGAGCTTAACGTTCATACAATATTCTGATTATAAATCAATATGAAAAAAAACATCTTTATTATTCTTGCTCTATCATTGGTATTTTTCATTGCTAATGCTCAAAATCAAGATTATACTGAACACAAAATCAAATCGGGTGAATCTTTGTATGCTCTTACAAAAAAATACAAAGTTTCATTACAAGAAATTAAAGATGCTAATCCTGATTTAGGTGCTAAAATAGACATTGGAACAATTGTAAAAATCCCTAAAAAAGGTGCTACAGCTAAAAAACAAGAAAAGAAACCTGTTGAAAAGAAAGAAGAAAAAGTAAAAGAAACTGCTCAAGAAGAAGATAATTCATCTAACGACTACATCAAACATAAACTTAAAGCAAAAGAATCTTTTGCAGTTTTAAGTAGAAAATATGGCGTTAGCATTGCCGATATCAAAAAAGCAAATCCTAAAATTGGCACTTCTGTAAAGGCAGGAACGATAATTAATATTCCTAAAAAACAAGAAGAACCAATTAAAGAACTTGTAAAAGTTGAAGAACCTAAAAATGAAGTTCCTGAAGAAACAAGCACTTCTGAAGATAACTATATCAAACACAAACTGAAAGCTAAAGAATCGTTTGCGGTTTTAAGTAGAAAATACAAAGTAAGCATTGCTGATATTAAGAAAGCAAATCCCAAATTAGGCAAATCGGTAAAGACTGGAACAATTATTAATATTCCTCAAAAAACTACCGAAGAACCTGTAAAAGAGATAGTTAAAGAAGAACCAAAACAAACAGAAAAGGTTGTAGAAACCACTCAAGACGACAGCGAATCTGAAGAAGTATATATTTTTCACAAAGTAAAATCAAAAGAAACCTTATCAACGATTTCAAAAAAATACAAAAAAACGCTTACTCAAATTAAAAAAGCAAATCCTTCTATTGGTAGTAAGGGCTTGAAAATTGGTCAATTGGTAAAAATTCCAACTGGTAAAAAGGCTCCAAAACAAGAAGTTGCTACTCCTGCTGAAGAAGAAGATGTACCAAGTACGCCAAACAGTGCGGGAGAAATCACTCATAAAGTTAAAGCAAAACAAACCTTATTTTCTATTGCTAAAGAATACAAAGTAAGTGTAAATGATATTAAAAAATGGAATAACATAACTGGACAAAGTCATTTAAAGCTTGGTCAAGAATTGATAATTAAAACTCGTGAAGACATTGCTCCTGCACCTAAAAAAGAAGTAGTAGAAGAAGAGCTACCTCCAGCAGTAGATCAAATAAAACCAAACACAAACAGAAAAGGTTGTAGAAACCACTCAAGACGACAGCGAATCTGAAGAAGTATATATTTTTCACAAAGTAAAA
>NW_019216429.1:0-1766 GCF_002532875.2 Varroa jacobsoni | reverse complement strand
ACATAGCCATTAATGGGAGCATAAATTTTAATCTGTTTGCTTACTCCATTTTTTTTTATTTGCTCCGGTGTAATATTTATCATACTTAGTTTTTGTTCCAATCCATTGACTCTTGATTTCAATGATTCGTGTTCTGACACTATTTGCTGATAGGTTTTGGCTGAATTTATATTGTCTTTTTGTAATTCTTCCTGACGATTTAACTCTAATTCTATGAACGTAAATTTACTTTTAGCATCCAAATAATCTTGCTGAAGCTGAATATATTCAGGATGTTCTAATATAGCCAATACTTGTCCTTTGGTAATTTTCATGCCTTGAAGTAAATCTGTTTGTTTCACTGTTCCGCCATAAGGAATAGAAATCGTTACAAGGTTTTGCGGTGGCACATCTAACATACCGTTTACTTTAATAACACCACTCATATTTCTACTTTCAAGTTTTTCTGTGGCAATTCCAGCAGTTTTAAACTGGGCGTCTGTAAGTTCTATTCCACTTTCCTCATGGTGTTCTCCATGTTCTTCAACTTTTTTATCCGTTGCTTTTTCACCTCCACAAGAGATGAGCAATAATGACAGGATACTGATTAAAATTCCTGCTACTATATTTTTATGATTAATTTTCATATTCTTAGTTGTTTCCGATGATGAATTCGATGTTGATAATTGATTGATTGTGTTGTGCCAATAGATTCAAATAATCGGTACGAATGGCGAGTGCTTTGTTTAAACTAGTGATGTATTCGATATGGCTGATTTCTCCTGTGGCATAACCTTTTTGAGCATTACTTAAAATAAGATTAGCTTGTGGTAACACATTGGCTTCGTAGTAAGAAAGACTATTACTGTACTTTAAATACTCTTGACCAAGTTGTTTGTATTGTCCTTTGTAATTGCGTTGCATAAGTTGATAGTCAGATTCTGCAATTTTCAAATTGAAATCTGCAACTTTTACTTTGGCTATTTGCGGACTTACCCATATTGGAATAGATACACCTATCATCAAACCTTTAAAACGATTTGATGATTTATAGAAAGTAGATACGCCATTATCATTTTCTTGATAACCAGTAAGTGATTGATTAAAATAACCAAGGTTAATATCAGGCATAAACTTAGAACGTTCTACTTGTTTTTGTTTTTCCTGCACCATTATTTGTTGCTTCATAAAAGCTAAAGCAGGATTTGAAGCATAACTTGTGGTGTCTTGTGATAAAGCCAGCGTTCTTTTGGTTAACGTTGCATCTGACAAATGAAGCTCATCATTTGTATTCATTAAAGTAGCCAATCTGTTAAGGTATATTTCAATATCCGCCTTATTTAAAGCCATTTTGTTACGAATCTCATAAAGTTGTGTTTCGGCAGTAACTTTCAGTAAATAGTTTCCCTCTCCAACTTTGAATTGAGCATTTGCAGCTTTAGCATAAGTGTTGAAAATACTATCCTGCTGTAACAATAACTTTTGATAATGAGCAAAATACAGAAGCTGATACCAAGTTTGTTTTACATTATAAACTAGTTCATTTTGCAATACATTCTTCTTTAGCTTACTACTTTCAATATTGGCTTTTGCAAGTCCCGATAAATTGGCATAAACCGTTGGGAAAGCAAAATTTTGACTTGCCGTAATGTTCATGTCGGTACGAAAACTGTTGTATTGACATAACATACCTGTCACATTGGTTTTTCCAATGTCAGTAGTTGTTTTTCGCAGTTGCTCATTTAATTGAATAAAATAATCAGCTGATTTAATACTGTTATTGTTGA
>NW_019216428.1:0-1769 GCF_002532875.2 Varroa jacobsoni | reverse complement strand
AACTCTGTCCTGAGACTTGGCCAAAGAGAACTTCTTTGAGTTTTAACAGATATATTACATGTAACGTTTTGTTTTGAAATATGACCAAAAAGATTTCCTTGACTTTTAACAATTTTGTTGCATGCGGAAATTTTATCTGAAACTTGGCTAAAGGAAGCTTGTTTGAGTGTTAACAACTTTTGTTTGTATGAGGACACTCTGTTCTGACACTTGGCCAATGAGGGACTTATTTAAGTTTTAACTTCTTTGTATGTGGAAATGTTGTCCTAAAACATGGCCAGAAAAAATGTTTGATTTAACCACTTCTTTGTATCTTCCTGAAACTTAGCTAGAGAATACTTGTTTAAGTTTTAACAGCTTTTCTGTATGAAGAAACTCTATTTTGAGACTTGACCAACGAGAACTTGGGTTTTAGCAAATATACTACATGTAAGGCTCTGTTTTGAAATATGACCAAAAAGATTTCCTTGACTTTTAGCAATTTTGTTGTATGCGGAAATTTTGTCTGAAACTTGGCTAAAGGAAGCTTGCTTGATTGTTAACAGCATTTGCTTGTATGAGGAAACTCTGTCCTGAGACTTGGCCAGTGGGGGACTTATTTAAATTTTAACTTCTTTGTATGTGGAAATGTTGTCCTAAAACATGGCCAAAAAAAACGTTTGTTTTAACCACTTCTTTGTATCTTCCTGAAACTTAGCTAGAGAACACTTGTTTATGTTTTAACAACTTTTCTGTGTGAGAGAACTCTATTCTGAGACTTGGCCAGCGAGAATTTCTTTGAGTTTTAACAAATATACTACATGCAAGGTTCTGTTTTGAAATATGACCAAAAAGATTTCCCTGACTTTTAACAATTTTGTTGTATGCGGAAATTTCGTCTGAAACTTGGCTAAAGGAAGCTTGCTTGAGTGTTAACAACGTTTGTTTGTATGAGGAAACTCTGTTCTGAGACTTGGCCAGTGGGGGACTTATTTAAATTTTAACTTCTTTGTATGTGGAAATGTTGTCCTAAAACATGACCAGAAAAAATGTTTGTTTTAACCACTTCTATCTTCTTGAAACTTAGCTAGAGAATACTTGTTTGAGTTTTAACAGCTTTTCTGTATGAGGAAACTCTATTTCGAGACTTGACCAATAAGGGACTTATTTATTTTAGCAACTCTTTTGTTTGTGGAAAGGTTGTCCTAAAACATGGCCAAAAAAAACGTTTGTTTTAACCACTTCTTTGTATCTTCCTGAAACTTAGCTAGAGAACACTTATTTAAGTTTTAACAACTTTTCTGTGTGAGGGAACTCTGTCTTGAGACTTGGTTAACGAGAACTCCTTTGAGTTTTAGCAAATATATTGCATGTAAGATTCTGTTTTGAAATATGGCCAAAAAGATTTCTTTGACTTTTAGCAATTTTGTTGTATGCGGAAATTTTGTCTGAAACTTGGCTAAAGGAAGCTTGTTTAAGTGTTAACAACTTTTATTTATATGAGGACACTCTGTTGTAAGACTTGGCCAATGGGGGACTTATATAAGTTTTAACTTCTTTGTATGTAGAAATGTTGTCCTAAATCATGGCCAGAAAAAATGTTTGTTTTAACCAATTCTTTGTATCTTCCTGAGACTTAGCTAGAGAACACTTGTTTAACTTTTAACAACTTTTCTGTGTGAGGGAACTCTATCCTGAGACTTGGTCAACGAGAACTTGAGTTTTAGCAGATATATTACATGTAAGATTCTGTTTTGAAATATGACCAAAAAGATTTCCTTGACTTTTAA
>NW_019216426.1:0-1772 GCF_002532875.2 Varroa jacobsoni | reverse complement strand
TTTGAGACTTGACCAACGAGAACTTGGGTTTTAGCAAATATATTACGTTAAGATTCTGTTTTGAAGTATGGCCAAAACGATTTCCTTGACTCCTAACAATTTTGCTGTATGCGGAAATTTTGTCTGAAACTTGGCTAAAGGAAGCTTGTTTGAGTGTTAAGAACTTTTGTTTGTGTGAGGACACTCTGTTCTGAGACTTGGCCAGTGGGGGACTTATGTAAGTTTTAACTTCTTTGTATGTGGAAATGTTGTCCTAAAACATGGCCAGAAAAAAAAGTTTGTTTTAACCACTTCTTTGTATCTTCCTAAAACTTAGCTAGGGAACACTTGTTTAAGTTTTAACAACTTTTCTGTGTGAGGAAACTCTATACGGAGACTTGACCAACGAGAACTTGAGTTTTAGCAAATATATTATATGTAAGATTCTGTTTGTAATATGGCCAAAAAGATTTTCTTGACTTCTAACGATTTTGTTGTAAACGGCAATTTTGTCTGAAATTTGGTTAAAGGAAGCTTGTTTGAGTGTTAACAACTTTTGTTTGTATGAGGACACTCTGTTCTGAGACTTAGCCAATGGGAAACTTATATAAGTTTTAACTTCCTTGTATGTGGAAATGTTGTCCTAAAACATGGCCAGAAAAAATGTTTGTTTTAACCACTTCTTTGTATCTTCCTGAAACTTAGCTAGAGAATACTTGTTTGAGTTTTAACAACTTTTCTGTATGAGGAAACTCTATTTTGAGACTGACCAACGAGAACTTGGGTTTTAGCAAATATATTGCATGCAAGATTCTGTTTTGAAATATGGCCAAAAAGATTTCCTTGACTTTTAACAGTTTTGTTGTATGCGGAAATTTTGTCTGAAACTTGGCTAAAGGAAGCTTGTTTGAGTGTTAACAACTTTTTTTTGTATGAGGAGACTCTCTTCTGAGCCTTGGCCAATGGGGGATTTACTTGAGTTTTAACAACTTATTTGTATGTGGAAATGTTGCCCTAAAACATGGCCAGAGAAAAACGCTTGTTTCAACCACTTCTTTATATTTTCCTAAAGCTTAACTAGAGAACACTTGTTTAAGTTTGAACAACTTTTCTGTGTGAGGAAACTCTATACTGAGACTTGGCCAACGAGAACTTGAGTTTTAGCAAATATATTACATGTAAGATTCTGTTTGTCATATGGCCAAAAAGATTTTCTTGACTTCTAACGATTTTGTTGTACGCGGAACTTTTGTCCGAAACATGGCTAAAGGAAGTTTGTTTGAGTGTTAACAACTTTTTTGTATGAGGAAACTCTGTTCTGAGACTTGGCCAATGGGGGACTTATTTAAGTTTTAACAACTTCTTTGCATGTGGTAACGTTGTCCTAAAACATGGCCAGAAAAAAAAACGTTTGTTTTAACCGCTTCTTTGTATGTGGAACTTTTGTCCTGAAACTTAGCTAGAGAATATTTGTTTAAGTTTTAACAACTTTTCTGTGTAAGGGAACTCTATCCTGAGACTTGGCCAACGAGAGCTTCTTTGAGCTTTAACAAATATATTGCATGTAAAGTTCTCTTTTGAAATATGGCCCAAAAATTTCCTTGACTTAAACAATTTTGTTGTGGGCGAAAATTCTGTCCTGAAACTTAGCCGGAGAACACTTGTTTAAGTTTTAACAACTTTTCTGTGTGAGGGAACTCTATCCTGAGATTTGGCCAACGAGAACTTCTTTGAGTTTTAACAACTTTTCTGTGTGAGGGAACTCTATCTTGAGACCTGGGCAACGAGAACTT
>NW_019216425.1:0-1776 GCF_002532875.2 Varroa jacobsoni | reverse complement strand
GCTTTAACTTCTTTCTATATGGAAATGTTGTCCTAAAACATGGCCAAAAAAAAACGTTTGTTTTTACCACTTCTTTGTATCTTCCTGAAACTTAGCTAGAGAATACTTGTTTAAGTTTTAACAGCTTTTCTGTATGAGGAAACTCTATTTTTAGACTTGGCCAATGAGAACTTGGGTTTTAGCAAATATATTGCCTATAAGATTCTGTTTTGAAATATGGCCAAAAAGATCTCCTTGACTTTTAATAATTTTGTTGTAAGCAAAAATTTTGTCTGAAACTTGGCTAAAGGAAACTTGTTTGAGTGTTAACAACTTTTGTTTGTATGAGGAAACTCTGTTCTGAGACTTGGCCAATGGGGGACTTATTTAAATTTTAACTTCTTTGTATGTGCACGTGTTGTCCTAAAACATGGCCAAAAAAAAACGTTTGTTTTAACCACTTCTTTGTATCTTCATGAAACTTAGCTAGAGAACACTGTTTTAAGTTTTAACAACTTTTCTGTGTGAGGGAACTCTATCCTGAGACTTAGCCAACGAGAACTTGGGTTTTAGCAAATATATTGCATGTAAGATTCTGTTTTGAAATATGGCCAAAAAGATCTCCTTGATGTTTAACAATTTTGTTGTAAGCGGAAATTTTGTCTGAAACTTGGCTAAAGGAAGCTTGTTTGAGTGTTAACAACTTTTGTTTGTATGAGGACACTGTTCTAAGACTTGGCCAATGGGGGACTTATATAAGTTTTAACTTCTTTGTATGTGGAAATGTTGTCCTAAAACATGGCCAAAAAAAACGTTTGTTTTAACCACTCCTTTGTATTTTCATGAAACTTAGCTAGAGAACACTGGTTTAGGTTTTAACAACTTTTCTGTGTGAGGGAACTCTGTCCTGAGACTTGACCAACGAGAACTTGGGTTTTAGCAAATATATTGCATGTAAGGTTCTGTATTGAAACATGACCAAAGAGGTTTCCTTGACTTTTAACAATTTTGTTGTATGCGGAAATTTTGTCTGAAACTTGGCTCAAGGAAGCTTGTTTGAGTGTTAACAACTTTTGTTTGTATGAGGACACTCTGTTCTAAGACTTGGCCAATGGGGGACTTATATAAGCTTTAACTGCTTTGTATGTGGAAATGTTGTCCTAAAACATGGCCAAAAAAAACGTTTGTTTTAACCACTTCTTTGTGTCTTCCCGAAACTTAGCTAGAGAACACTTGTTCAAGTTTTAACAACTTTTCTGTGTCAGAGAACTCTATCCTGAGACTTGGCCAACGAGAACTTGGGCTTTAGCAAATATATTGCATGTAAGGTTCTGTATTGAAACATGACCAAAGAGATTTCCTTGACTTTTAATAATTTTGTTGTAAGCGGAAATTTTGTCTGAAACTTGGCTAAAGAAACCTTGGTCGAGTGTTAACAACTTTTGTTTGTATGAGGAAACTCTGTCCTGAGACTTGGCCAATGGGGGACTTATTTAAGTTTTAACTTCTTTGTATATGGAAATGTTGTCCTAAAACATGGCAAAAAAAAAACGTTTGTTTTTACCACTTCTTTGTATCTTCCTGAAACTTAGCTAGAGAATACTTGTTTAAGTTTTAACAGCTTTTCTGTATGCGGAAACTCTATTTTGAGACTTGGCCAACGAGAACTTGGGTTTTAGCAAATATATTGCATGTAAGGTTCTGTATTGAGACATGACCAAAGAGATTTCCTTGACTTTTAATAATTTTGTTGTAAGCGGAAATTTTGTCTGAAACTTGGCTAAAGAAACCTTGTTT
>NW_019216422.1:0-1778 GCF_002532875.2 Varroa jacobsoni | reverse complement strand
TACTAGATGTAAGGTTCTGTTTTGAAATATGACCAAAAAGATTTCCTTGACTTTTAACAATTTTGTTGTATGCGGAAATTTTATCTGAAACTTGGCTAACGGAAGCTTGTTTGAGCGTTAACAACTTTTGTTTGTATGAGGACACTCTGTTCTGACACTTGGCCAATGGGGGACTTATTTAAGTTTTAACTTCTTTGTATGTGGAAATGTTGTCCTAAAACATGGCCAGAAAAAATGTTTGTTTTAACCACTTCTATCTTCTTGAAACTTAGCTAGAGAATACTTGTTTAAGTTTTAACAGCTTTTCTGTATGAGGAAAGTCTATCTTGAGACTTGACCAACGAGAACTTGGGCTTTAGCAAATATATTGTATGTAAGATACTATTTTGAAATATGGCCAAAAAGATTTCCTTGACTTTTAACAATTTTGTTGTATGCGGAAATTTTGTCTGAAACTTGGCTAAAGGAAGCTTGTTTGAGTGTTAACAACTTTTGTTTGTATGAGGACACTCTGTTCTGAGATTTGGCCAATGGGGGACTTATATAGGTTCTAACTTCTTTGTATGTGAAATGTTGTCCTAAAACATGGCCAGAAAAAACGTTTGTTTTAACCACTTCTTTGTATCTTCCTGAAACTTGGATAGAGAGCACTTGTTTAAGTTTTAACAACTTTTCTGTGTGAGGGAACTCTATCCTGAGACTTGGCCAACGAGAACTTCTTTGAGTTTTAACAAATATATTACATGTAAGGTTCTGTTTTGAAATATGACCAAAAAGATTTCCTTGACTTTTAACAATTTTGTTGTATGCGGAAATTTTATCTGAAACTTGGCTGAAGGAAGCTTGTTTGAGTGTTAACAACTTTTGTTTGTATGAGGACACTATGTTCTGAGACTTGGCCAATGGGGGATTTATTTAAGTTTTAACTTCTTTGTATGTGGAAATGTTGTCCTAAAACATGGCCAAAAAAAACGTTTGTTTTAACCACTTCTTTGTATCTTCCTGAAACTTAGCTAGAGAACACTTGTTTAAGTTTTAACAGCTTTTCTGTATGAGGAAACTCTATTTTGAGACTTGACCAACGAGAACTTGGGCTTTAGCAAATATATTACGTGTAAGATTCTGTTTTGAAATATGACCAAAAAGATTTCCCTGACTTTTAACAATTTTGTCGTATGCGGAAATTTTATCTGCAACTTGGCTAAAGAAAACTTGTTTGAGTGTTAACAACTCTTGTTTGTATGAGGACACTCTGTTCTGAGATTTGGCCAATAGCGGACTTATATAGGTTTTAACTTCTTTGTATGTGGAAATGTTGTCCTAAAACATGGCCAGAAAAAACGTTTGTTTTAACCACTTCTTTGTATCTTCCTGAAACTTAGATAGAGAATACTTGTTTAAGTTTTAACAGCTTTTCTGTATGAAGAAACTCTATTTTGAGACTTGACCAACGAGAACTTGGGTTTTAGCAAATATATTACGTTAAGATTCTGTTTTGAAATATGGCCAAAAAGATTTCCTTGACATTTAACAATTTTGTTGTAAGCGGAAATTTTGTCTGAAACTTGGCTAAAGGAAGCTTGTTTGAGTGTTAACAACTTTTGTTTCTATGAGGAAACTCTGTTCTGAGACTTGGCCAATGGGGGACTTATTTAAGTTTTAACTTCTTTGTATGTGGAAATGTTGTCCTAAAACATGGCAAAAAAAAAACGTTTGTTTTAACTACTTCTTTGTATCTTCCTGAAACTTAGATAGAGAATACTTGTTTAAGTTTTAAC
>NW_019216421.1:0-1777 GCF_002532875.2 Varroa jacobsoni | reverse complement strand
TTCAACTTCCAAAATATATATCTAAAGTTAAAAATTTTTGTCCACTAATCTAAGCGAGACTATTAGATAGATAACAAGCAACTTAGACATTTCTCAAACCATAAATTCCGTCTTTTATCCATTTGTTTTTTTAAATAGTCGTTTTAGTATAAATATGAACGGTCTAAATAATAATTTGAAGTCATGCTTTGTAAGCACCAATATTTGGTGCGACAGCTGCAATTCATATTCAGCAATAAGCTGTGCTTGGTTCGATAACTGTAATTCATGTTTAGTAATAAGGTCTGCTTGGTTGGATATTAGTTCCTTTTGCATTGACATCTCCAATAATTTCTCTTGATATTGAGAGATTTGCTCATTAATTCTTAATTTATTCTCTTCATTTTTTAGCTTATTTTCTTCATTCAAGTGTTTTTGTAAGATTATGTACTTTTTCAATTGCAACTCAAACGATTCATTTTGTGATATCTTAATTTCATGAAACTTTTCTCTCGAAATAGTCTCTATTTTTTGATAAAACTTATTTTCGTCAATGGCAGGAATTGATATCTCAATATATTTTAAAATCAGATGATTTTCTAGATAACTTAATATTTTACTAATCGAGTTATGTTTAGCATTTTCAAATAAAATATAACACGCAACCTTCTCTTGGCATAAATACCATTCTAAAAAATTCCAAAAAATGTCTATATTTTTATCCAAATCAAGATTAAAATGAATAAAATCTAAATTAGATATATCAAATATGTTGTCGAAAGTTTCAATTATTTCAATTGTTTCGCCTTTATGAAGTTCGAATTGACTTGGGAATTGCTTACTCAATATCTCCGCAAAAGCATCTGTATAGGGATTAGCTACAGGTTCAATACAAAATAGTTTTAAAAAGGGATTTTTACTCATTATCAAACAAGCACTATGTCCTGCATTGAAACCAATTTCAATACCACATCGAAATGGCATAAGGCTTTTTACCAAATATTCCCTTTTCCAACTACGCCTAATGTCGAAAACAGAATATTCTTGCAACTCATTTTTGTCAATAAAAAAGTAACCATCATAAAAAGAATTATGTATAGAATTTATGGCTCTAATTGTTTTTAATATTTCTTCGTAAAGAAATTCGTGATGATATATATGTATATGATAATCAAAAGGCTGAATAAAATTAGCCCAACAATATTTTTGCAATATATCAATATTGGTCGAATTAATATTTTGAGGAACTCGATTGTTAGGATTATGATGCTCATTTATCGAACGTTTGATTGTGTCACTTCTCTTCGATTTGTTGAAATCTAGTGGAATCACTTTAAAATCAAGGCCATGATTCCAAAGTGAAAATGTGAGTGACAACTGGTCTCTCCTTGACCCATTTAAAAGATAAAACCACCAAGTTTTACAAATTAAATGTGTTTTAGGATTTCTTAAATCTCGAATAATAAACCATCCTTCATTTAGATTCTTATTTGGTGGCATCCCTGCCGAATGCATTTGTTTTACCCAAGCAAATACTTTGTTTCTATTTTCTAAGCCCACTTCAGCGACAATAGCGGCTTCACTATAGATATCAGATCGAAATGGGTGTTTGGTCATCGCAATAGCATCTGTACCTAGTAAACTATAAATTTTTTCAGATGAAATGTTTATTTCTTCTACATTTGCATCAACCCAAACTACAATAGTGTCCCAATTAAAAAGTAAATGTGGATTTGATTTTAAATAATTGACAGTTTGCTTATTGTCTTCAAAAAAACGGGGAATTTTTACACAGTTC
>NW_019216418.1:0-1783 GCF_002532875.2 Varroa jacobsoni | reverse complement strand
AGAACCTTACATGCAATATATTTGTTAAAGCTCAAAGAAGTTCTCGTTGGCCAAGTCTCAGGATAGAGTTCCCTCACACAGAAAAGTTGTTAAAACTTAAACAAGTGTTCTCTGGCTAAGTTTCAGGACAGAAGTCCCACATACAAAGAAGTGGTTAAAACAAACATTTTTTTTTTTTGGCCATGTTTTTGGACAACATTTCCACATGCAAAGAGGTTGTTAAAGCTGAAATAAGTCCCCCATTGGCCAGGTCTCAGAACAGAGTTTCCTCAAACAAAAAAATTGTTAACGCTCAAACAAGCTTTTTTTAGCTAAATTTCAGGACAAAATCTCCGCTTACAGCAAAATTGTTAGAAGTCAGGGAAATTTTTTTGGCCATATATCAAAACAGAACCTTACATGCAATATATTTCCTAAAACTCAAAGAAGGTTCAGGATCGAGCTCCCTCACACAGAAAAATTGTTAAAACTTAAACAAATGTTCTCTAGCTAAGTTTCAGGAAGATACAAAAAAATGGTTAAAACAAATGTTTTTTTTTCTGGCCATGTTTCAGGACAACATTACCACATACAAAGAAGTTGGTAAAACTCAAATAAATCCCCCATTGGCCAAGTCTCAAAACAGAGTTTCCTCATACAAAAAAGTTGTTAACACCCAAACAAGCTCCCTTTATCTAAGCTTCAGAACAAAACTTCCGCCTAGAACAAAATTGTTAGAAGTCAAGGAAATCTTTTTGACCATATTTCAAAACAGAATCTTACATGCAATATATTTGCTAAAACTCAAAGAAGTCTCAGGATGGAGCTCCCTCACACAGAAAAGTTGTTAAAACATAAACAAGTGTTCTCTAGCTAAGTTTCAGAAAGATACAAAGAAGTGGTTAAAACAAACGTTTTTTTCTGGCCATGCTTTAGGACAACATTACCACTTACAAAGGAGTTGGTAAAACTCAAATAAGTCCCCCATTGGCCAAGTCTCAGAACAGAGTTGCCTCATACAAAAAAGTTGTTAACACTCAAACAAGCTTCCTTTATCTAAGTTTCAGAACAAAACTTCCGCCTACAACAAAATTGTTCAAAGTCAAGGGAATCTTTTTGGCCATATTACAAAATAGAATCTTACATGCAATATACTTGCTAAAACTCAAAGAAGTCTCAGGAAGGAGCTCCCTCACACAGAAAAGTTGTTAAAACTTAAACAAGTATTCTCTAGCTAAGTTTTAGGAAAATACAAAAAAGTACTTAAAACAAACGTTTTTTTCTGGCCATGTTTTAGGACAACATTACCACTTACAAAGGAGTTGGTAAAACTCAAATAAGTCCCCCATTGGCCAAGTCTCAAAACAGAGTTTCCTCATACAAAAAGTTGTTAACACTCAAACAAGCTTTTTTTTAGCTAAATTTCAGGACAAAATTTCCGCTTACAACAAAATTGTTAGAAGTCAAGGAAATCTTTTTGGCCATATTTCAAAACAGAATCTTACATGCAATATATTTGCTAAAACTCGAAGAAGTCTCAGGATGGAGCTCCCTCACACAGAAAAGTCGCTAAAACTTAAACAAGTGTTTTCTAGCTAAGTGTCAGGGAGATACAAAGAAGTGGTTGAAATAAGCTTTTTTTTCTGGCCATGTTTTAGGACAACATTACAACATACAACGAAGTTGGTAAAACTCAAATAAGTCCCCCATTGACCAAGTCTCAGAAGAGAGTTTAATCATACAAAAAAGTTGTTAACACTCAAACAAGCTTTTTTTTAGCTAAATTTCAGGACAAAATTTCCGA
>NW_019216417.1:0-1783 GCF_002532875.2 Varroa jacobsoni | reverse complement strand
TTTTAGGACAACATTTCTACATACAAAGAAGTTAAAACTTATATAAGTCCCCCATTGGCTAAGTCTCAGAACAGAGTGTCCTCATACAAACAAAAGTTGTTAACACTCAAACAAGCTTCCTTTAGCCAAGTTTCAGATAAAATTTCCGCATACAACAAAATTGTTAAAAGTCAAGGAAATCTTTTTTGTCATATTTCAAAACAGAATCTTACATGCAATATATTTGCCAAGACCCAAGTTCTCGTTAGTCAAGTCTCAAAATAGAGTTTCCTCATACAGAAAAGCTGTTAAAACCTAAACAAGTATTCTCTAGCTAAGTTTTAAGAAGATAGAAGTGGTTAAAACAAACATTTTTTCCGGCCATGTTTTAGGACAACATTTCCACCTACAAAGAAGTTGTTAAAACTCAAATAAGTCCCCCACTGGCCAAGTGTCAGAACAGAGTGTCCTCATACAAACAAAAGTTGTTAACACTCAAACAAGCTTCCTTTAGCCAAGTTTCAGATAAAATTTCCGCATACAACAAAATTGTTAAAAGTCAAGGAAATCTTTTTGGTCATATTTCAAAACAGAACCTTATATATAATATATTTGTTAAAACCCAAGTTCTCGTTGGTCAAGTCTCAGTATAGAGTTTCCTCACACAGAAAAGTTGCTAAAACTTAAACAAGTATTCTCTAGCTAAGTTTCAGGAAGATACAAAGAAGTGGTTAAAACAAACGTTTTTTTTTGGCCATGTTTTAGGACAACATTTCCACATACAAAGAAGTTAAAACTTATATAAGTCCCTCATTGGCCAAGTCTCAGGACAAAGTTTCCTCATACAAACAAAAGTCGTTAAGACTCAAACAAGCTTCCTTTAGCTAAGTTTCAGACAAAATTTCCGCATACAACAAAATCGTTAAAAGTCAAGAAAATCTTTTTGGCCATATTACAAACAGAATCTTACATGTAATATATTTGCTAAAACTCAAGTTCTCGTTGGTCAAGTCTCAGTATAGAGCTTCCTCACACAGAAAAGTTGTTAAAACTTAAACAAGTATTCTCTAGCTAAGTTTCAGGACGATACAAAGAAGTGGTTAAAACAAACATTTTTTCTGGCCATGTTTTTGGACAACATTTCCACATACAAAGAAGTTAAAACTTCTGTAAGTCCCCCATTGGCCAAGTCTCAGAACAGTGTCCTCATATAAACTCAAGTCGTTAACACTCAAACAAGCTTCCTTTAGCTAAGTTTCAGACAAAATTTCCGCATACAACAAAATTGTTAAAAGTCAAGGAAATCTTTTTGGTCATATTTCAAAACAGAATCTTACATGTAATATATTTGCTAAAACTCAAGTTCTCGTTAGCCAAGTCTCAGGATAGAGTTCCCTCACACAGAAAAGTTGTTAAAGCTTAAACAAGTATTCTCTTGCTAAGTTTCAGGAAGATACAAAGAAGTGGTTAAAACAAACGTTTTTTGTTGGCCATGTTTTAGGACAACATTTCCACATACAAAGAAGTTAAAACTTAAATAAGTCCCCCATTGGCCAAGTCTCAGGACAGAGTTTCCTTACACAAACAAAAGTTGTTAACACTCAAACAAGCTTCCGTTAGCCAAGTTTCAGACAAAATTTCCGCATACAACAGAATTGTTAAAAGTCAAGGAAGTCTTTTTGGTCATATTTCAAAACAGAACCTTACATGCAATATATTTGCTAAAACCCAAGTTCTCGTTGGTCAAGTCTCAGGATAGAGTTTCCTCACACAGAAAAGTTGTTAAAACTTAAACCAGTGTTCT
>NW_019216416.1:0-1784 GCF_002532875.2 Varroa jacobsoni | reverse complement strand
CAATTTTGTCTGAAACTTGGCTAAAGGAAGCTTGTTTGAGTGTTAACAACTTTTGTTTGTATGAGGAAACTCTGTTCTGAGACTTGGCCAATGGGGGACTTATATAGGTTTTAACTTCTTTGTATGTGGAAATGTTGTCCTAAAACATGGCCAAAAAAAACGTTTGTTTTAACCACTTCTTTGTATCTTCCTGAAACTTAGCTAGAGAACACTTGTTTAAGTTTTAACAACTTTTCTGTGTGAGGGAACCTTTTCCTGAGACTTGACCAACGAGAACTTGGGTTTTAGCAAATATATTACATGTAAGGTTCTGTTTTGAAATATGACCAAAAAGATTTCCTTGACTTTTAGCAATTTTGTTACATGCGGAAATTTTATCTGAAACTTGGCTAAAGGAAGCTTGTTTGAGTGTTAACAACTTTTGTTTGTATGAGGACATTCTGTTCTGACACTTGGCCAATGGGGGACTTATTTAAGTTTTAACTTCTTTGTATGTGGAAATGTTGTCCTAAAACATGGCCAGAAAAAATGTTTGTTTTAACCACTTCCGTCTTCTTGAAACTTAGCTAGAGAATACTTGTTTAAGTCTTAACAGCTTTTCTGTATGAGGAAACTCTATTTTGAGACTTGACCAACGAGAACTTGGGTTTTAGCAAATATATTGCATGTAAGATTCTGTTTTGAAATATGGCCAAAAAGATTTCCTTGACTTTCAACAATTTTGTTGTAGGCGGAAGTTTTGTTCTGAAACTTAGATAAAGGAAGCTTGTTTGTGTGTTAATAACTTTTTTGTATGAAGAAACTCTGTTCTGAGACTTGGCCAATGGGGGACTTATTTGAGTTTTAACAACATCTTTGTATGTGGAAATGTTTCCCTAAAACATGGCCAGAAAAAAACGTTTGTTTCAACTACTTCTTTATATCTTACTGAAACTTAGCTAGAGAACACTTGTTTAAGTTTTATCAACTTTTCTGCGTGAGGGAGCTCCATCCTGAGACTTCTTTGAGCTTTAGCAAATATATTGCATGTAAGATTCTATTTTGAAATAGGGCTAAAAGATTTCCTTGACTTTCAACAATTTTGTTGTAGGCGGAAGTTTTGTTCTGAAACTTAGATAAGGAAAGCTTGTTTGGGTGTTAACAACTTTTTTGCATGAGGAAACTCTGTTCTGAGACTTGGCCAATGGGTGACTTATTTGAGTTTTAACAACTTCTTTGTATGTGGAAATGTTGTCCTAAAACATGGCAAGAAAAAAACGTTTGTTTCAACCACTTCTTTATATCTTACTGAAACTTAGCTAGAGAACACTTGTTTAAGTTTTATCAATTTTTCTGCGTGAGGGAGCTCCATCCTGAGACTTCTTTGAGTTTTAGCAAATATATTGCATGTAAGATTCTGTTTTGAAATATGGCCAAAATGATTTCCTTGACTTTCAACAATTTTGTTGTAGGCGGAAGTTTTGTTCTGAAACTTAGGTAAAGAAAGCTTGTTTGAGTGTTAACAACTTTTTTGTACAAGGAAACTCTGTTCTGAGACTTGGCCAATGGGGGACTTATTTGAGTTTTACCAACTTCTTTGTATGTGGAAGTGTTGTCCTAAAACATGGCTAGAAAAAAACGCTTGTTTCAACCACTTCTTTAAATCTTCCTGAAATTTAGCTAAAGAACACTTGTTTACGTTTTAACAACTTTTCTGCGTGAGGGAACTCTGTCCTGAGACTTGGTCAACGAGAACTCCTTTGAGCTTTAGCAAATATATTGCATGTAAAATTCTATTTTGAAAT
>NW_019216415.1:0-1786 GCF_002532875.2 Varroa jacobsoni | reverse complement strand
TTATAATAAAAATGCAAGTAAACAAAAAACAAAACAAATAAAAAGGACACATTATTATAAGTGTTTACCATTTCTATAATAACTTAATCAGTTATAGGCAGGAGGTGGGTATTTTCCCTGAACATTAGCGCCGCCGAACTCTGTGTCTCTCGTGACGCAACCCGCCAATTGCTTTGTCTATAGGGACAACATTTTTCATCTTGACACATTTAAATTCTTGGCAAATCAGGCAAGCGTTTAACATAACAAATACACTCATATACAGACACACGTCCTAGTGATTATTTCACTCAGCGTTCAGATCAAAACAGGTAAAATGCATATCCTTTTTCCGTAGTTAATTAGAATCTGTTATGTATAAGGACATTAAGTTACTCTCTCTTCCTTGATTCAAAATTAGCATTACTAGTCATCACCAGTACATATTTGATCGCTCCATTCGATGTGAATCCATGCCAAGGCGGCTGGTCCTGACCAATAGACTCAAATACGCATCTTCATAGATAGGGCAGCCACTTTACAAATCCTTACCTAAATTTTCCATATTCAACTGGACTCAATGAATGTAGTTCGCATTGATTTTTTCTTAAGGAGGCCTAGATAGCTATCTTGTTGAGTTTGATCCGCTAGCTACAGGTGCTACGCGGGCTGGGTTCGGTGGACAAATATTATGTACAGCAGCCATGCTTCAAGGCATTATCTTTAGTGTAACTCACCTCACCATGTATTTTATTTCTATTGAATGGAAATTTCCGCGTTTGAGCTCCACTCCCTTCCTTTTCTATTGAACTCAACACGTTAAGCTTGTCTGATAGTCATGAGAATTCACTGAACTCGCACTGTCCTGTGCGACTTCATTTATGAAAGGTGTCCTTGCGCCTCATTAGTTTCGTTACATGATTTGCTAGTTACAAAAATTAATACCAATATATATATATATATATCACCGTTAACAGCAGACAGAAAGCCACCGTCATTGACGAAAAACCAGCCCACGTAAACCACGACTGTTATTACAGTCGATTAAAAATAGATCGTTATTTTTTTCCTTACTTTACAAACGCTACTGCAGAAAAACACTACTCCGTATTGCCTCAGTTTTCGGGACAATTCTCATGGTTTTTCGCTTTCTCTCTCTCTCCCTTTCGCTTTCTCTCTTTCTCTCTCTCTCTCTTCTAGTATCTATCTCCTTATTAATTTGAAAACCTAAAAACATCATAATGCGAGGACAAGCCTTCTTGGAAAAGCCAGCCATGCAAAATTGGCTACGTTTTCTCAATATGTTTAATAGCCTATCAATGTTTTTTCTAATCTTGATATTTGTAATTTTCATAAATTGTCACCCCTATAAATTAGAAATTTTCCTATTCAGAAGAATGGATACAGGTGCAGCACTCTGTTGATAGTTATCACCTGGTTAAATTTATCATTAGCAAGAACTCGTATCTTTCGGGAACAGCGGTTTTTCTCTGATTGCGACTTGATCTCCCTCCACAACTTCATCGGATAGAAGATGCGAGATCTGGCTGTTTCCCATACAGGTAGGCACCTATATTAAACCATTAGTAACTATCTTCCGCCTTTAGAAAAAAACTGTTGCTATCAATTGTATTTCAAAGCAATACAGTATAGAGTAATTAGAGAATTGGTTTATTTTTTGAAAAGCCTAGATTAGTTGTTATACGCTAGCGATCGTTTGTCGTCACTTTTTAGCTGTGCTTGACTCGTACTCATCACATACACCGGTTACATTCTCTCAACACAAATTTACCCTAAATTAAATAGG
>NW_019216414.1:0-1786 GCF_002532875.2 Varroa jacobsoni | reverse complement strand
AAATCTTTTTGGCCATATTTCAAAAGAGAACCTTACAGGCAATATATTTGTTAAAGCTCAAAGAAGTTCTCGTTGGCCAAGTCTCAGGATAGAGTTCCCTCACACAGAAAAGTTGTTAAAACTTAAACAAGCTTCCTCTAGTTAAGTTTCAGGATAAAATTTCCACTTACAATGAAATTGTTAAAAGTCAAGAAAATCTTTTTGGCCATATTTCAAAAGAGAACCTTACATGCAATATATTTGTTAAAGCTCAAAGAAGTTCTCGTTGGCCAAATCTCAGGATAGAGTTCCCTCACACAGAAAAGTTGTTAAAACTTAAGCAAGTGTTCTCTGGCTAAGTTTCAGGACAGAATTTCCGCCTACAACAAAATTGTTAGAAGTCAAGGAAATTTTTGGGCCATATTTCAAAAGAAAACTTTACATTCAATAGATTTGTTAAAGCTCAAAGAAGCTCTCGTTGGCCAAGTCTCAAGATAGAGTTCCCTTACGCAGAAAAGTTGTTAAAACTTAAACAAATATTCTCTAGCTATATTTCAGGACAAAAGTTCCATATACAAAGAAGTGGTTAAAACAAACGTTTTTTTTCTGGCCATGTTTTAGGACAACATTACCACATACAAAGAGGTTGGTAAAACTCAAATAAGTCCCCCATTGGCCAAGTCTCAGAACAGAGTTTCCTCATACAAAAAAGTTGTTAACACTCAAACAAGCTTTTTTTTAGCTAAATTTCAGGACAAAATTTCCGCATACAACAAAATTGTTAAAAGTCAAGAAAATCTTTTTGGCCATATTACAAAACAGAACCTTACATGCAATATATTTGCTAAAACTCAGATTCTCGTTGGGCAAGTCTCAGAACAGAGTTTCCTCATACAAAAAAGGTGTTAACACTCAAACAAGCTTTTTTTAGCTAAGTTTTAGGACAAAATTTCTGCTTACAACAAAATCGTTAGAAGTCAAGAAAATCTTTTTGGCCATATGACAAACAGAATCTTACATGTAATATATTTGCTAAAACTCAAGTTCTCGTTGGCCAAGTCTCAGGATAGAGTTCCCTCACACAGAAAAGTTGTTAAAACTTAAACCAGTGTGCTCTAGCTAAGTTTCATGAAAATACAAAGAAATGGTTAAAACAAACGTTTTTTTTGGCCATGTTTTAAGACAACATTTCCACATACAAAGAAGTTAAAACTTATATAAGTTCCCCATTGGCCAAGTCCCAGGACAGAGTTTTTTCGTACAAATAAAAGTTGTTAACACTCAAACAAGCTTCCTTTAGCCAAATTTCAGACAAAATTTTCGCTTACAACAAAATTGTTAAAAGTCAAGGAAATCGTTTTGGTCATATTTCGAAACAGAACCTTACATGTAGTATATTTGTTAAAACTCTAAGAAGTTCTCGTTGGCCAAGTCTCAGGATAGAGTTCCCTCACACAGAAAAGTTGTTATAACTTGAACAAGTGTTCTCTAGCTAAGTTTCAGGAAGATACAAAGAAGTGGTTAAAACAAACGTTTTTTTTGGCCATGTTTTAAGACAACATTTCCACATACAAAGAAGTTAAAACTTATATAAGTTCCCCATTGGCCAAGTCCCAGGACAGAGTTTCCTCATACAGACAAAAGTTGTTAACACTCAAACAAGCTTCCTTTAGCCAAGTTTCAGACAAAATTGCCGCTTACAACAAAATCGTTAGAAGTCAAGAAAATCTTTTTGGCCATATGACAAACAGAATCTTACATGTAATATATTTGCTAAAACTCAAGTTCTCGTTGGCCAAGTCTCAGG
>NW_019216413.1:0-1784 GCF_002532875.2 Varroa jacobsoni | reverse complement strand
TGTTGAATACGACAATGTCATCTTTATCTGTTTGTGAATTGGTATTGCTAGTAAGTACTTTTACTAGTCGAGCTAAATTTTCACTTACAGTTTTTACAGCGGTGCCTATCGAACCAATTTCGTCGTTGGTGGTTAAGCTTGGACTTACTTGTGGTAAATTTCCATTTGAAAACTCTAACAAAAGTGATTTTAAATCTTCAATTTTTGTAATTACGCTAGATTGAACATTTTTATAGAATAGATAGCCTGCAATACCAATAATTAATAATGTAATCAAGATCATTGGAAGCATTTCTACACTAGCAAAAGTTGAAAAATGAAGTTGCGTTTTAGGAATAATAGTAATTGCGTTCCATTTGCAACCTTTGTAAATATAGGCTCCATTTGAGTGTCCCCAACCTGTAACCATGTCTGCAAATTTAATTTCTGAGTCATTAAATTTAATTTTTGATTCTGCACTTGAAGTAATAATTGAGTCAAGTGTAACATTTTCGGTTACTAATTTCCTGTCGTTAGCATCTATAACAGAGCCTTGTTTTTGAGTGATTACAACATAAGAATTTGGATTAGTTTGTTGAAGTTCAGCTTCAGCAGTTTGTCTAATTCCTTCTGTAACTTCTTTCCAGCTTGCAAAATTGTACCAAACACCTATTACTGTTCCGTTTTCGTCTTTAATCGGAGCAGCAAAGCCCATACCTGTGCCATTAGAATTATAAATTTGTTTAACATCTTCATTTACTGTAAAATCAGAGTACCAAGCACCGCCTTCAGGACCTTGAGATGAAGTACAGGTGGTAAACCAGTCGGAAGATGCAAAGTTTTTACCAATCAAGCCTTGAGAATTAATTTTTGCATTTGCTTTGTCAACGTTGTTCACTTTGATAACATTTCCATTAGCATCGCAAATCATCATTAAATCATACAATACATAATATTTCACCATTGTATTTACAAAATTTTGTAAATCATTATCAACAGCACTATCGCCTTTGAGTCTGTTTACAACAAGTTTTTTTACCGAAAAAGCTTGAACATCGCCAAAGCGTTCGTAATAATTTCGGTCAATTTTGTCTAATACCGATTTGGAAGTTAAGTGTGCAGTTACACTTTTTGCTTTATTGTCGGCTTCTACACTTTTGTAGGCTTGAAACAAGAATAGTAAAGACAAAAGGACTAAAACTGTAACTGATATTTGAGCTCCCATTTTAGCGAAGAGCTTACCTTCGAAATATGATTTTAGCTTTTTCATTTTATTTGTATTTTTATGATATTAGTTTTTACGGCTGCTTTTTAAGTAGGGTTATGTATTGTATGTAAAAATCTTATAATGTGACGATAATTGCGTTTTTATACTTATGGTTTGAATGGGTTGATAAGTATATTTACTTATATGTTTTGTGTTATTTTTATTATTAATAAAATATTTAAGGCTTTTTTTACGTAATCATGTTTCAAAATATCAGTATAAAATTAGCTAGTCGCTTTCTGTTTTCTTTTCTATATTTGAACTCTATTTTCAAATTACCAATTCCAAATAACGAATTACTATACCTGATGAGTCATTATTTCAAAACCATTGCTTCTGAATTAAAAATATCAGAAAAACAAGTAAGTGCAACAGTTCAATTGTTGGAAGAGGGTGGGACAGTGCCATTTATTGCACGATATAGAAAAGAAGCAACTGGTAGTTTGGATGAAGTAGAAATTGCCGCTATTCGCGATAGAATTGAGCAATTGCGTGAGCTTGACAAACGCAGAGAAAGTATTTTGAAATCATTGACTGA
>NW_019216409.1:0-1791 GCF_002532875.2 Varroa jacobsoni | reverse complement strand
GAGGGGGGGTCGTATTTGCTTTTGGACTGAATGTAGGAGGGTGGCGGTTCTCAGACAGACAAGTCGTACTCATTATTAAACTGTCAGCTTCGAACTGCGATTGATGGGTGACCGGTCAATATATGGTATCTCTATGTCCAATGCGCGTCTTAGTATACACATGCAGTGCTTATATCAGTGAATTTATTTATGATTTTCGGTTACTGTGACAGAAGGCAAAAATATTCGTTTTTCGGTGAACCTAATCGTATGAATCTGTATTTTGAGTGTAACTCAACAATTTCATTTATTAAGTCACATCAATGTAGTATGCGATTCTTCCACAGTGAAGCCTTTGAAAATGGCCAAGTCATGCGGTGTACACTATGTGAAACGTGAATTTAATTCTGCCCTTTCAAGCCTCACTGGGTTTCTTTCATTGAAGCTAAGGGTTATGTGGTAATCCCTCCATTCGCCCCACAAAAGGGGGCCCGAGTACATTCGTCCTCCAAACCCTTAAAAGTGTTCCTAATAGAATTTGCTCTTTTTGCTGACCGAAGGGGTAACGTAGGATAAGTATCAACATAAGTCACATCAGCGGCCAACGGAAGGACGTCCAAGCAAACAAAATACTGTTTTGACCTAGAGCTATGATTTCGTGTGAAGAAATTTTGCTATCGTCCCTATCATTGCATTAAACGTCGCACACAATATTCCTCCTATTGTTATATGTACGTTATATTCTCGACTTGAAATAAACGAAAACGGTGAAGAGTGACCACGTCGAGATCTCTTGACGAAGCTTCCCGCGTGCATGCAGAGATGGTCAATTGAATTACCGATTCTGGATAGACTCCGAAAGAAGATCTCGCGAGTTTTTCTTGCTGAGCTCCAGATACAAGCCGAAACAGCCCGTGGTCTCCACTTGCCTAGCGTGATGACCCTGCCTGTGGAAAAAGCACACGAACTGTAGAACGAGCCTGTCCATTATTGATAGTTAGGGTAGGGACGAAATTCGTCAGAGCTAGACTTAGAGAATCGATTGATGCATTTACTCTATTGCCGAGAGACCTGCTGGATGATTTACGCAGGGTACCAATTTCCCAGTGTCCGTATCGTTTTCGTTTGATTAAATAGAGACAATATAACATCAGTCTGGCCAGTCATAGAAAAACAAGTATTCAATTATAAAATTTATCAAGTATCGAAACGTTTGTGTATAAAATTGGCCTATATTTTCGTCGCCGATCAGTACGTTATAAACGTGCTAATGTAATTCGTATGTCGACCTTAATTTTAAACGTCTCAAGTTTTTTCCAGGAAATCGCTAGTGTTGGGTCAGTCAGCCAGCCAGTTATCCCGTTGCAGAAATCCACAAGTTTTACTACACACTTAGCGAACTACTATAGTTAGAGTAATATGTGTATTGCGCATAATTATATGACATAGCCAAGTGAGCGTGTCATCCACCTGTATATTTAGATCGATCCAAGGCGAAAGAAGCGGAGACGGTACCCAGTTACCGCTGAAGCGTTGATCACATCCATTTAGGAGCGGTAAAATTTTCTAGTAACGTTTTTCGTTGATAGATCCAGATTTTTTTAGCATTTTGTTTTAGTGTAGGGATACCCGAATCAAGTCGTCTATTCGACACTGTACGCGCTCTCCTGTGCCGAATCGTTCTCTCCATGTCCCCACGTGTTTCTTAGCCTGTCGCGTTTAGACTTTCTGCTGCCGTTCCTGCTGGTATCCTTCTGCCGTTCTAGACTCCGTATTGCCTGTGTCTCTCTCCCTCGATCTGACAACAATGCA
>NW_019216408.1:0-1788 GCF_002532875.2 Varroa jacobsoni | reverse complement strand
GAAGGTGGCGTAAAAAAAGTAGGGCTTACGCTGAAAGCTGCTGGTATTGGTATATTGATAACAGCTTTAGCTTCTTTGGGTTCATTTTTTAAAGGTAGCCGTGAGGGCGGTCAGGAATTTGCCCTAATCATTGCCAGAATAAGTGCCACCATAAACGTATTAGTTGGTAATCTTTCAAAAGCTGGCAAAGGTATATTGGGTCTAGGAATTTCAATCAAACAATTCTTTTCGGGTGACTTTAAAGAAGCTTCTGAAACCGCAAGTGAAAGCATAGAAAATATCACGAACGCTTTTGATGGCACAAGCGAGCGAATAAATAAAGTAGTTGATGCAACAGTGGCATTGACTAAGGAAACATACGCTTACGAGAATGCTTTACGCCAACTTCAATTAACGCTACTTAAATCCAATCTTGACGAGGAGGATTTCAACGAAATAGCAAGCGATTCAACACGTACACTAAAAGAGCAAAAAGTAGCATTACAAGATGCTGCAAAAGCACGTTTAGTTTCGGCTCAAATATCGGCTAAGATTGCCAAAACAGAGGAAGATTTGGCACTAAAACAGGCATTGATAAAGCTAAAGTCGATGCAAGTTTCAGAAACGGAATTAGTTTTGATTAAAAAACAAGGTGCTGAAAGATTGGTTACTAGCAAGTTTGCCGAAAAACTAGACCAAACGGAACTTGATGCCTTAAACGAAAAAGTAAAAGCAAACATAACCGCACAAGATGCGCTTGCTGATTTACCACGTCAAGAAGCTCAAAGAAGACGTGACCAAATCCAAAAAGAAACGGAATTTCAAATAGAACTTACTAGATCGAAAAAGTTATCAGCAAATAATGAGGCTGCAATACTTACGAAACAATTAGCTGATGAAAAATTACAGTTAGAAGAAAGGCGTGTGCTTCGTGAGCGATTAAACGAAGCTGAAAAAAAGACACAAGAAAATCAGTTCGAACTATTCAATAAAGGCATTGAGGAAGAAAATAAAATAAACGAAAAAGGAGATGCTGCATTAAAAGAGCGTGTAGATTTCCGTGCGTTGGTCAATGAAAAGGATTCTGTGGTATTAGCCGAAAGGATAAGAAAACTAAATCTTTCAGAAGCCCAACAAATAGAGGTCGCGAAAGTTGTCAAAGAAGCGCAAACGCAAGAAATAGAAAACAATGAATTTATTGCCAAACAAGAAGAAGAAGAACTTGCAAGGAAAGAAAAGATAGCCCAAATTGACAGGGAAATATTAGCCATTCAGAAGCAAGCGGAACTCGATGCAGTCTCGTCTTTGAAATCAGAAAGTAGTGACGATTTGAAAAAACAAAACAATATTATTTTACAAAACAATAATGTTTTCAATCGAAAATTATTAGCTGAAAGACAGGATGCGTTTGAGAAAAACCAAGACTTAACGGCTAAAGAATTTGAATTAAAGGAACAACAAGCAAGGGCGAACGCAGCGAACGATATTATCAATATCAAAACAAATGATATAAAAACTCGTGCCGAGGAAGAACTGAAAATCAAAACAAAACTAAATGCTGATATTGAAAAACTAGAAATTGAAAGGGCGAAAATAACAACAGAATTATCTGAGGCGGAATTGGAACAACAAAGGCAAATAGCAGTTGAAAGAACCGATTTGGCATTGAAAGGTATTAATGAAGTGACAGGTGCTGTGGCTGATGAACTAGACAAACGCAACGCACTAGAATCTAAGCAAGCCGACCGTGCGATTTCAAAACAAGAAAGCACGATAGACAAGCAACGAAATCTTGCGGAACGTGGATTA
>NW_019216406.1:0-1790 GCF_002532875.2 Varroa jacobsoni | reverse complement strand
TTTCCTTGACTTTTAACAATTTTGTTGTAAGTGGAAATTTTGTCTGAAACTTGGCTAAAGGAAGCTTCTTTGAGTGTTAACAACTTTTATTTGTATGAGGACACTCTGTTCTAAGACTTGGCCAATGGGGGACTTATATAAGTTTTAACTTCTTTGTATGTAGAAATGTTGTCCTAAATCATGGCCAAAAAAAAACGTTTGTTTTAACCACTTCTTTGTATCTTCCTGAAACTTAGCTAGGGAATACTTGTTTAAGTTTTAACAGCTTTTCTGTATCAGGAAACTCTATCTTGAGACTTGACCAACGAGAACTTGGGCTTTAGCAAATATATTGCATGTAAGGTTCTATATTGAAACATGACCAAAGAGGTTTCCTTGACTTTTAATAATTTTGTTGTATGCGGAAATTTTGTCTGAAACTTGGCTAAAGGAAGCTTGCTTGACTGTTAACAACTTTTGCTTGTATGAGGAAACTCTGTTCTGTGACTTGGCCAATGGGAGACTTATTTAAGTTTTAACTGCTTTGTATGTAGAAATGTTGTCCTAAAACATGGCCAAAGAAACGTTTGTTTTAACCACTTCTTTGTACCTTCATGGAACTTAGCTAGAGAACACTGGTTTAAGTTTTAACAACTTTTCTGTGTGAGGGAATTCTATGCTGAGACTTGACCAACGAGAACTTGGGTTTTAGCAAATATATTGCCTGTAAGATTCTGTTTTGAAATATGGCCAAAAAGATTTCCTTGACTTTTAATAATTTTGTTGTATGCGAAAATTTTATCTGAAACTTGACTAAAGGAAGCTTGTTTGAGTGTTAACAACTTTTGTTTGTATGAGGAAACTCTGTTCTGAGACACGGCTAATGGGGGACTTATTTAACTTCTTTGTATGCGGAAATGTTGTCCTAAAACATGGAAAAAAAAACGTTTGTTTTAACCACTTCTTTGTATCTTCCTGAAACTTAGCTAGGGAATACTTGTTTAAGTTTTAACAGCTTTTCTGTATCAGGAAACTCTATCTTGAGACTTGACCAACGAGAACTTGGCCTTTAGCAAATATATTGCATGTAGGGTTCTGTATTGAAACATGACCAAAGAGGTTTCCTTGACTTTTAATAATTTTGTTGTATGCGGAAATTTTGTCTGAAACTTGGCTAAAGGAAGCTTGCTTGACTGTTAACAACTTTTGCTTGTATGAGGAAACTCTGTTCTGTGACTTGGCCAATGGGAGACTTAACTGCTTTGTATGTAGAAATGTTGTCCCAAAACATGGCCAAAAAAAACGTTTGTTTTAACCACTTCTTTGTATCTTCCTGAAACTTAGCTAGGGAATACTTGTTTAAGTTTTAACAGCTTTTCTGTATCAGGAAATTCTATCTTGAGACTTGACCAACGAGAACTTGGGCTTTAGCAAATATATTGCATGTAAGGTTCTGTACTGAAACATGACCAAAGAGGTTTCCTTGACTTTTAATAATTTTGTTGTATGCGGAAATTTTGTCTGAAACTTGGTTAAAGGAAGCTTGCTTGACTGTTAACAACTTTTGCTTGTATGAGGAAACTCTGTTCTGTGACTTGGCCAATGGGAGACTTATTTAAGTTTTAACTGCTTTGTATGTAGAAATGTTGTCCTAAAACATGGCCAAAAAAAAACGTTTGTTTTAATCACTTCTTTGTATCTTCCTGAAACTTAGCTAGAGAATACTTGTTTAAGTTCTAATAGCTTTTCTGTATGAGGAAACTCTATTTTAAGACTTGACCAACGAGAACTTGGGTTTTAGCAAATATATT
>NW_019216404.1:0-1795 GCF_002532875.2 Varroa jacobsoni | reverse complement strand
TGAGAAGTTGGAAAAGTGAAAACGCTTTGAATTATTCTGAATATTATGTAATAAATGAATTTAGTTCTATAAGCGACTATTTGATTCGCTTAATTGGCGTAGATTTTGAACCGTATAGCAATGGAAATATCCTAGCCTGCAAACATATTACAGAAACCATGTTCGTACAATGGGGGCGTTTATTTGCAATAAGTACAGAGCAAGGTTTACTTATCAAAAAACTTTTACCTGGTCCGGATGATAACTCGTACACAGTCCAATCTGTAAACAGTAATTATCCACCGTTTACAATACCAAAAAATCAAGTTAAAGCATTGGCCTTAATAGTTGGCTTAGTAAGAGTAGAGTAGAGAGCAATTTTTTAGAATAAAAAAAAGCCTTTGAAAATTTCAAAGGCTTTTTTTGTGGGGTGTGGTAAAATTGAATTATTTAATTCCGTAATAAGTTTTCACTTCATTATAGTTTGAGAAATCAACTTTTGAATTATCAATCCTAGCGTAAGATCCTGAAATATACACTAAATAAATTAGTGTATTTGAAGTAGGTTTAGCGATGCTAT
Source organism: Varroa jacobsoni (assembly GCF_002532875.2). NCBI lineage: Eukaryota > Metazoa > Arthropoda > Arachnida > Mesostigmata > Varroidae > Varroa > Varroa jacobsoni. The sequence continues at coordinate 1,236 of NW_019216404.1, read as the reverse complement.
TTGTGCCATTTTCATAAGTTATTAAAATGTACGGTGTTGCCTCAAATAAATTTTTAGAAAATGAAATTGTTGTTTTATCTGAATACTTATAGTACGGCAGAGCAACTTGACCTTGTCCTGTCATTACATATCCATATACAGCTGAGGCATTTGACCAATTAGATGTATAAAATTTTGCTTCCCAAGTATTGTAAGTTGAATTCCAACTCCATTCACTAGGCTTAATCGTAAGTTCAAATTGCTTTGCTGTAGCATCTTTTCCATCCAATCCATTTGTACCATCAACTCCATTAGTTCCATTTGTACCGTTGGTACCATTAACACCAGCAGGGCCAGTTGCACCAGTTGGACCAACTTCTGTTTTAGAACATGCAGTAAACATTAAACTTGTAGCAAATGCTACACCAAGCAATAAATTTTTGTTTTTCATAAAACGAAGGTTTATATTTGTTTAAATAATCTAACAGAAACAAAGGTATATCTTTAGTAGATTATAACAATATACATTATCAAATTTAAGCCAAAAATAAAAAGTGTTACCCCATTTGTTACCCTATTAACTATAAGACACTCAAAGTCAGTAGTCAATTGCATGACTGTTAATCATGGGGTCCTTGGTTCAAGCCCAAGAGGGAGAGCATACAAAAAGCCGCTTTAAACTAAGTTTAAAGCGGCTTTTTTGTTTTTAAGCCATTTTTTAACACTAAATACATTGTTTAAAACTGTTGATTTTTGTATGTTTGATGAACAGAATAAACAGAATAAACAGTTTTTTGTTTCCCTATTTGTTACCCTCAAAATGAAAACTTGTAATACTAAAATTAACGCTTTCCTCAATAAGTCGAAAATTACGAAAGATGGAACGTGTAATGTGAACATTATTTTATCTGCTACGGTAGCTGGAAATAGAATTATTAAGAAACTATTTACTGGCTACAATGTGAAGCCTGAATTTTGGGATACTTATAAACATCAAATAAATAATAGTGTCAAAGGTGCTGTACTTGCGAATAGAGAAATCAAAAAAATTATTGACAAATTAGAAGATATTCGTTTTGATTTAGAATATCAAAACAAGTTGGCTACACCCGATTTGATTTTAGAAGTTTATAAAAATGATAACTACGATTCTGAGAATACCGATTTTATAGCATTTTGTAAAAAAGAGCTAGAGGATACAAGAAAGGACTTTTCAAAAAATCATTATGATGGAATGATTGTAAATTTGGATAACTT
>NW_019216403.1:0-1799 GCF_002532875.2 Varroa jacobsoni | reverse complement strand
ATCCAGTTGTTATCGTTCCACCGGTATTCTCCTTCTTGGTTGCCTTCTAATCTAATACTAATGCGGGTAGAAGATCAGTCATCTGAGGCCTCAGATGTCCAATTGGAAGTCTAATTCGTATGCACTATAGCGAAGCACGTTCATCAGACGTGGAACTGTACTATATTACGTGACAAATTGAAAAAGTATATACCGATACCTTTTGTATCAGTACGTAGATTAGTAGAAGAACGACGTACAAATGTAATCGTATCACAGAAAGGAGAATCTAGTCATGGAAAACAAACAAGTAATTTAGATCCCGGATGAGTTGGACTATAATTCTAATTATACGATTATTGCTACGAAAACATTTAAGTACTGTTTGTTGTAGCAAAGATACAATTTGAACTTGAATTATAAGAACAAAAGAGGCTAAATATATATCCGATGTAGTGAATATCAAAGCACTGAGTAGTTATCTCTACAAATTGAAATCGTATGTTTTTATTTTCTTCCTGCACGTCTATTTTAATTGTTCCTTTCAAAAAGGATTTAAATTAGGACTTCGCTAAAAAATAGGTGACAACGACAGCCTCTTGATGCACGGCTTCGTGCATAGGGCACCTAAATCCACATTGGCTAGAATCGAGCAAATGGGCTTTTTTTACACAGAGGACAAATAATTAATTAGCCCTATTCATGCTGAAACAACCGATAGATCCGAATTGTATTTGAAGTTGAATATTGCAAACCTCGTTACCAGAAACCTATGGTTTCTGCAGTATTAGTATTTTCTGGAATGGATCTAAGCCCTTTTGTCCTAAACTTGTCTACAGCGGTTTAGTGAATTTTTGAAGGGCTGGTGTTGCGGACTTTTTTAGAAATCTTATATATATGTATATATACAAAATGTAACTTAGGCCTTATAAGGAAACCCCAAATTTGGTGATATTTACGCTGTTTTAGCTCACTTACGTGGTGGTTATCATGCGAACTTTTATATATTACGAGATATTTCTATTAGATCGTCAAAGAAATCATATATATATATATATATATATATATATATATATATATAATATCGATTTCCTCTTTTATTTAATAAAAGTTTAATTTAACGAGTGAGTTATGCATGTGAGATTAACTTATAGCAATTATAGAAGTATTCCTTAAGTATAATAGTGTAGGTATAACGTCTAAATGGGATGTTACGGTACGTAAGCCTGTCTCCTTTTTGTTTATTCTGCCATCGCAACACTTCAGTTTACCGCACACTATACGAAGGAATATTTATTTGACTTCAGTTGGCTTCAATACTCGTTCACGTTTCTCGTCGTTCTGCCCGCCATTTACCCTTCCGTTGTCATTTTTGTAGTTATCACACTTTGTTGTGCCATCGATGCCATCGTTTTTGTTGTTGTCGTTGAGGTCGGTATCATAGTAAACGGACAATTTCTATTTTGGCGCTCCGGCGACACCTCTATCCTTCCTGAAATGTTTTACACTCAATGTCTAGTCCTGGTGCCTATTGACGTCTTTCTGTGGAACAGCCACTAAAACCGAAATAGTTCAGAAACATTGAAGAAGGATTAGTTCAGTTGATGTTACAGTCACATTTTAACCGAGTAAAAATAAATGTCTGCGTTTTAATTCTTAATGGATTACACTAAGCACTCAATCTAATGAAAGCAAAAAAAGCAACAGATAACCACACAAGTCAGCAATACAGCCGGTCAGTAGACGCTCCGATCACGACGATAACACAGGCGATGCTGATCAGGGTGATGTCGGTGGCGATGATAACGTTTAAATCGTTT
>NW_019216402.1:0-1800 GCF_002532875.2 Varroa jacobsoni | reverse complement strand
CAATTTGTATGATCAAATTTGTTAGAACTTTCGAGTACCACATGGCTCGCTCTCTTCTCTGCCACAAAAGCGAGATGGTTAGACTCATTAGGGATTTCAAGAACCTGATAATTCTCGATGCTAATGGCCAAACTCGTTAAGGCTTCCCAGTACCAGATGGCTCTTTTTCCTGCCACAATGGCTAAACGGCCAAAGTCGTTAAAGTTTTCAAGTACCAGATGGTTCTCAATTTTTATGATCAAATTTGTTAGAACTTTCAAGTACCAGATGGCTCGCTCTCTTCTCTGCCACAACAGCCAGATGGTTAGACTCATTAAGGCTTTCAAGAACCAGAAAATTCACGATGTTAATGTCCAAACTCATTAAGGCTTTCCAGTACCAAATGGCTCTCTTCCCTGCCACAACGGCTAAACGGCCCAGGTCGTTAAAGTTTTCACGTACCAAATGGTTCTCGATGTTGATGACAAAACCTGTTAGGACTTTCAAGTACCAGATGGCTCTCTTCTCTGCCACAAAAGGCAGATGGTTAGACTCATCAAGGCTTTCAAGAGCCAGATAATTCTCGATGTTAATGGCCAAACTCGTTGAGGCTTTCCAGTACCAGATGGCTCTCTTCCCTGCCACAATGGCTAAACGGCCAAAGTCGTTAAAGTTTTCAAGTACCAAACGGTTCTGGATGTTGATGACCAAACTGGTTAGGACTTTCAAGTACCAGATGGCTGGTTCTCTTCTCTGCCACAAAAGCCAGATGGTTAGACTCATTAAGGCTTTCAAGAACCAGATAATTCTCGATGGCAATGGTCAAAACTCGTTAACACTTCCCAGTACCAGATGGCTCTCCTCCCTGCCACAACGGTTAAACGGCCAGAGTCGTTAAAGTTTTCAAGTACCACATGGTTCTCAATTTTTATGATCAAATTTGTTAGAACTTTCAAGTACCAGATGGCTCGCTCTCTTCTCTGCCACAAAAGCCAGATAATTAGACTCATTGGGGCTTTCAAGAACCAGATAATTCTCGATGTTAATGGCCAAACTCATTAAGGCTTTCCAGTACCAGATGGCTCTCTTCCCTGCCACAACGGCTAAACGGCCCAAGTCGTTAAAGTTTTCACGTACCAAACGGTTCTCGATGTTGATGACCAAACCTGTTAGGACTTTCAAGTACCAGGTGGCTCTCTTCTCTGCCACAAAAGGCAGTTGGTTAGACTCATTAAGGCTTTCAAGAACCAGATAATTCTCGATGTTAATGGCCAAACTCGTTGAGGCTTTCCAGTGTCAGATGGCTCTCTTCCCTGCCACAACGGCTAAACAGCCCAAGTCGTTAAAGTTTTCATGTACCAGATGGTTCTCGATGTTGATGACCAAACCTGTTAGGACTTTGAAGTACCAGGTGGCTCTCTTCTCTGCCACAAAAGCCAGACGGTTAGACTCATTAAGGCTTTCAAGAACCAGATAATTCTAGATGTTAATGGCCAAACTCGTTAAGGCTTCCCAGTACCAGATGGCTCTCTTCCTTGCCACAACGGCTAAACGGCCAAAGACGTTAAAGGTTTCAAGTACCATATAGTTCTGGATGTTGATGACCAAACTTTTTAGGACTTTCAAGTAGCAGATGGCTGGCTTTCTTCTCTGCCACAAAAACCAGATGGTTAGACTCATTAAGGCTTTCAAGAACCAGATAATTCTCGATGCTAATGGCCAAACTCGTTAAGGCTTTCCAGTAGCAGATGGCTCTCTTCTCTGCCACAACAGCCAGATGGTTAGACTCATTAAGGCTTTCAAGAACCAGACAACTCACGA
>NW_019216400.1:0-1807 GCF_002532875.2 Varroa jacobsoni | reverse complement strand
GTATGCGGAACTTCTGTCCTGAAACTTACCTAGGGAGCACTTGTGTTTAAGTTTTAACAACTTTTCTGTGTGAGGGAACTCTATCCTGAGACTTGGCCAACGAGAACTTCTTTGAGCTTTAACAAACATATTACATGTAAGGTTCTCTCTTGAAATATGGCCAAAAAGGTTTCCTTGACTTTTAACAATTTCGTTGTAAGAGGAAATTTTGTCCTGAAACTTAGTTAGAGGAAGCTTGTTTGAGTGTTAGCAACTTTTTTTTTTTATGAAGAAACTCTGTTCTGAGACTTGCCCAATGGGGGACTTATTTGAGTTTTAACAATTCCTTTGTATGTGGAAATGTTGTCCTAAAACATGGCCAGAAAAAAAACGTTTGTTTTAACCACTTCTTTGTATCTTCCTGAAACTTAGCTAGAGAACACTTGTTTAAGTTTTAACAACTTTTCTGTGTGAGGGAACTCTATCCTGAGACTTGGCCAACGAGAACTTCTTTGAGTTTTAACAAATATATTGCATGTAAGGTTCTCTTTTGAAATATGGCCAAAAAGATTTCCTTGACTTCTAACAATTTCATTGTAAGTGGAAATTTTATCCTGAAACTTAACTAGAGGAAGCTTGTTTAAGTTTTAACAACTTTTCTATGTGAGGGAGCTCTATGCTGAGATTTGGCCAACGAGAACTTCTTTGAGTTTTAACAAATATATTGCATGTAAGGTCCTCTTTTGAAATATGGCCAAAAAAATTTCCTTGACTTTTAACAACTTTGTTGTAAGTGGAAATTTTCTCCTGAAACTTAGCTCAAGGAAGCTTGTTTGAGTGCTAATAACTTTTTTTGTATGAGGAAACTCTGTTCTGAGACTTGGCCAATGGGGGACTTATTACGAGTTTTAACAACTTCTTTGTATGTGGAAATGTTGTCCTAAAACATGGCCAGAAAAAAAAACGTTTGTTTTAACCACTTCTTTGTATGCGGAACTTCTGTCCTGAAACTTACCTAGGGAGCACTTGTGTTTAAGTTTTAACAACTTTTCTGTGTGAGGGAACTCTATCCTGAGACTTGGCCAACGAGAACTTCTTTGAGTTTTAACGAATATATTGCATGTAAGGTTCTCTCTTGAAATATGGCCAAAAAGGTTTCCTTGACTTTTAACAACTTTGTTGTAAGTGGAAATTTTGTCCTGAAACTTAGCTAAAGGAAGCTTGTTTGAGTGCTAATAACTTTTTTTGTATGAGGAAACTCTGTTCTGAGACTTGGCCAATGGGGGACTTATTTGAGTTTTAACAACTCCTCCACTTGTATGTGGAAATGTTGTCCTAAAACATGGCCAGAAAAAAAACGTTTGTTTTAACCACTTCTTTGTATTTTCCTGAAACTTAGCTAGAGAATACTTGTTTAAGTTTTAACAACTTTTCTGTGTGAGGAAACTCTATACTGAGACTTGACCAACGAGAACTTGAGTTTTAGCAAATATATTATATGTAAGATTCTGTTTGTAATATGGCCAAAAAAATTTTCTTGACTTTTAACGATTTTGTCTGAAACTTGGCTAAAGGAAGCTTGTTTGAGTGTTAACAACTTATGTTTGTATGAGGAAACTCTGTCCTGAGACTTGGCCAGTGGGGGACTTATTTAAATTTTAACTTCTTTGTATGTGGAAATGTTGTCCTAAACCATGGCCAGAAAAAACGTTTGTTCTAACCCGTTCTTTGTATCTTCTTGAAACTTAAATAGAGAACACTTGGTTAAGTTTTAACAACTTTTCTGTATGAAGAAACTCTATTTTGAGACTTGACCAACGAGAACTTG
>NW_019216399.1:0-1809 GCF_002532875.2 Varroa jacobsoni | reverse complement strand
TATATGAAATTAATACATAATACTGGTCGTCGTCGGTTGAGAATGTGTTATTTATACTTTCAGTTTTGATTGCACATCAGGCAAGTTACCAAAAATAATGCTAATATATTGCAACGGTTACGCTGAGAGTAAGAGCTTTGAGACGTTGTTAGGACATGCAATGAGCATTCTTCTGTTGCTTACAATAGATTCTGACATAGCCTTTCTGTTGTCCTAGCAATTGTAGCCCTAGTGATTTCAGACTTTTTATACCTCAATGTATTCTATACCAGACTTTCAAGGACTCGGTATTTTGAAGCTTCGATATAAATGTCCTATAGTATCGTCTCACGATCATTTACAAGTCACGAGAAACTCTGTTAATACACGTATGCGTTTAGGAATTTCAAAATGAGCTCCAGTAGATCAGAAAGGAGGCGTAAGTTCACAGCGTGGAAAATATAGCCTTACATTTTGAATGATCGTAGTTTGCATTTACATGACATGAAACCATCTATGATGTTTACTTTCTATTTGGTCAAGGCAGCTCTTCCATTCTTAACATGAGCAAATATCCTAAGTTGTTGTAGGCAGAATAGCAGATGATGCTTGAGTTTCTGATTAGGTATTGATTTTGATTAGTCTGCTGCTAGATGAGAGAGATACTTGCGGATTGCCTACAATATTTATTCAAGAAATTCACGTATCTTCTTATGGTGTTAAACCGTCATCAGATAACGTGTTTGGTTATCCTGAAGCCTAGGATCTCTTCAAGCAACTTAGGACGAGCACATGCAAGAGTTAAACACTACACGTACACAATCTGCCAGCAAACACGCGACAACTAAGTATAACTATAGCATCGGTGTCATCAAGGCAGAAATTCGTTGTTGTTTCTGTTCCATCATAGACAACTATGTTCTCCTAATTTTCACGAAGTTCACTACACCTAACACTTTTGCGAGGCAAGCGGCATAAAAAGTAGATTGAGTGCTGTCGCATTATCAATAAAATGCTGCTTGTGTTTCGAAATACGGTATCTTTATTTTGTATGATGTAACTTTGATTTATTGGCAGACCCTCGAATAAACCTGTCCTTGTTTCGAGATTAAGTTATACACCTGAATGAGTGGCTAGGTCAATACAGCTTATAATAGATATATGTACTACAGAGCTGTTGGGTAATTGGTTAATAGGTTTGAAAATTACGCGCGGCAAACTTCTTGTCATTATTCATAGTACCAAAATTCTAATGAAGTTAGTACACTGTTATGCACAATCAAGGTAAGAAAAAAAGTTTAGATACTGTAACTTATAGATTTTTAATTTGTAGCGACGGCTAATAGCAAACTAACACCCATTGTTTTATTCATTATGCGTTACTCTCTAATATTAGTAATTTTATTTACGTAAGAACACCTCATACATCCATTGTTAATTTTGCCACTAGTAGGTGGGATGCGTCGGTTGCCATCCCTGCTGTAGTCGATTGTATACTGCGTGATAGTAATAATAGCCAAGGCTCAAATCTTATTAAGTCAGGTCCGTTTTCATTTTTAAAGATAATAATTATTTTTTTACACTTCTCAAGCAGTTGTGAAGGTTGTTTGCTCTGTTGACTTCTGAATTAACGCCACCATAAAGGGTATAGTTGAAAGGCATGCATCTTCAAGGATATCAATATGTGTAAGTACGTATGTTTGCATAAGTGCAATCGTTTTTTTTACCTTTTACTGCTACTCTAACAGTGACAACCTCTGTAAATGCATTGGATTTGTTGGGACGACCGAATAGGGAAAAAACATGAATGGGAAATGTAATACTTGCAAA
>NW_019216398.1:0-1809 GCF_002532875.2 Varroa jacobsoni | reverse complement strand
ATAAGCATAATAACGATATGCCACAGTAAAAATCTACCGAGGTTAAAATTTGCGCCAGCGATAGTCGCATATTTATGCTTACCATGGCCGAGCACTCAAAAAAATGCATACTAGCCACCCAGATCATGCCGCCCCCTAAATCACACCGATATAAGTAATATATATAAACAAATATATTTGACGTCATTCTCGTCCTTTGTTTTTTTGGTGGACCCCATAGATTGAAGCATGTCTGGTCCACAGGCTTTTTAGATGGCTGTGCAAATTCTGTCCGTCAGTAAGCCAGTTCTTTCCATTTTCCTCTTCGGTTTAAATGCTCCATTAAAATTTCAACTTGGCAAAGGTCGCATTGTTCATGTTCTGTTTTGCTTTACCTTTGAGAATCGGGAACTTCCTTTATTTCAGTTTATATTTGTCATTTGCAAAATACATGATATAAATACAATATTTCCCACACTTTGTCTATTCGTTGCGCATAGAGAAGAAATTATTCAAGTTTTTTAGCTTGCCAAGACGCCCTGGCCAACCTAATATGCTTATATAATAAGATGTACGCTTGTTTTCCTTCTTTGAAATTACGGTGTTTCAGGCTTAGTGTAAGTTCCACCCAATTTCAAAGATAAAGGAGAACGTTTCAACACTCCATTCAAGTATGCTATCTGTTTTTGCCTGCCTATGTTTTGCTAGTGATATTTACAACTTATATCTCTTAGCAAAATTTCGTCCTTCAATCCATGTCCTACATAGTGAAAATATGCTATGCTTGCTTTTATACTTCATTTTACCCTCCTTGTGCCTTCAGTGGTTAATCGCGAGAAAATTCTCGCAGTAAAAGATCGTCTTTAGCTTTTCTTTTGTAAAAAGCCTAAACCGCGAGTTGTGCGTACGGCGTCCATTATGTATTTCATTTTTGCAACAAATGTTCCGCTCGTCCCTACAAGCTCGTAAATTTCATGAGCTGCAGTACATGCGCTCTTTAACCGTGCATAAAGATATATCTATAGATTAGTGATATTTTTTTGCACCAGTAGATGACCCATTTCCTAGAAAAAAATTGCAATACACTGTAATATTTTTTGGCTAGCGTTTGAAAGGCCGTACAGAAGGTTTTCGTTCAGCCGATTGCTGGAGGTTTACGGAAGAAGGATGATTAAGATTCTAGCTTTAACCAGGCGTAGTTTTCGATTTGTAATAAACAAAAATTTGGGTCATTTCTAATGTTAGCAGCACCAGTTAAGCTAAAACTAACGTTAGAAGTTTGACGCTGATAAAGGTTAGCTGGACTTTTTCAACGACATTGTGCTTTGCTTTTTCTGTCAGAATCGCTGTCAGAATAGTAAAAAAGTCCGCAAATACAATTGTAGACAGCCTGACTCTAAATAGTGAAATCATGGCAAAAAGGTTTGATGCAGCTGAATTTATCGGGGGATAATCCTACGCTGAAGTAGATGTTTCAAAGGCGGAAACAGGCAATGTTGTTACACCAGCTTTGTGTTGGCTGGTCTATTGGTAAAACGTGTGAAGCAAAACTTGTAATCCTGCCGGAATTGAACTTTGGCCCGGGTAGGAGCGTAACTCATCGGCACAAGAGAGTACTCATGAGAAAGTTGATTCACCTCACAGAACAAAGGACGCCGCTGCGGCTGTCCTCTTTGGCACCTAATCGCTGCTCGTAGGGTCGCCCCCCAGGCCAAACTCTGTGTCCAGTTGACAAATGTATTGCGACGATAAACATATACGATGCTTAGAAATGACGCGGCTACCATGGATCGCACTTTTTGCGTATTCCCAATTATTTACGCGATATAT
>NW_019216397.1:0-1814 GCF_002532875.2 Varroa jacobsoni | reverse complement strand
CACGGAGGGTAGTATCGTCATTACAGATAGTCAAACCGCAGGTAGAGGTCAACGAGGAAATGTTTGGGAAGCTAATCCTGGCAAAAACCTTACGCTATCAATACTTTATAAGCCATCATTTGTGCCGGTACAATTTCCTTTTGGATTGAATATTGCAGTTTCTCTCGGAATTTTTGATGTTTTGAATGAATATCTTCCACAAAAAGTAAAAATAAAATGGCCGAATGACATGATTGTGTCGGCGAATGGTGGAGACAAAAAAATCTGCGGAATTTTGATAGAGAATACCATCAAAAACAACCAATTTGAAAATTCAATTATTGGCATTGGCTTAAATGTAAACCAAACAAATTTCGCAGAAACCAAGGCAACTTCTCTCTCTATTCAAATAGGAAATGAGGTGGATAAAAATGAGGTGCTCAACAAACTTTGTGCTCGTATTGAAACCAGATATTTAGCACTAAAAGGTGGCAAAAGTCTCAAAGAAGAATACATTCAAAACCTATATCGCTTCAACGAAAAAGCACTTTATAAAATTGAAGATGAACTCTTTGAAGGTATCATTAAAGAAGTAGACGAATACGGAAGATTAATCGTACTTCACACTTCCACCGACGAATTAAATGCTTATAGCTTTAAAGAAATAGGGTTTGTGTGAGGCTAACCTTGACAATGGTCTTTTTCAGACCTTGTCAACGGTAAAAGAAAAATGAATTAGCAAATGCACCTTTGTCAAGGTCTGTGACCATTGACAAGGTTAAAAATTTTCGTTGCTTATTTATAAATTTAAAGATATAATGGTCAAAAATAGTTGGTAAAACCTTTGTAATAAAAAGATTATTAGCAACTTATATTAAGGTGAATGAAACTGTTTTCATACACCTTTCTTTGTACTATGAAAAGTACAAACCAGCAATTGAAAATAGGTTTTTTGAGTCATAACCAAAATGAATGAAAAAGCCTCTCTAAAACAAAGGAGGCTCATTATATTTGGATAAATAAATCTATTACTGGTAGGTTGCTTCTCAGCAGAGCCTACTTCCTCTTCGATTTATATCTCAATATTATACAATTTTAATACTAACTCCACCAACTATTTTTGACCACATTACCAATTTAAACCTGATTTGAGTAAAATCAGTGTTATCTTTTATCCATTTAATCTGTGATTCAGACGAATAGGACAGAACCCAATTTAGCTTATACTTGCGAGACGCAAGCGAAATGCTAAATTGAAAAGATTAAAGACAGAAAGAGTTAAATAAATACTTACTAATTTCTAAAATCTTTACATTTATATAGTATTAAAGTAGAGAAAGAGATTTTTCCACCTATTTTATATTTAAATATAAAGCTATTTCAACAATAGGAAAATTAATAGACATTTCATTACATAGCTTATTGCTTTATAAATTTACCATAGTAATTTTTTACTTTCAAAATATAAAATCCTAATGGTAGATTTTCTAAATTTAATCTAATATTTTGACTCGAAATAGTATTGTTTATAATTTCAATTCCATTCAAATTATAAATACTCATTACCTGACCCTTATATTCATCAAATATTTCATTTGAAATTTTTATGTTTAAATCGTTAGAAACCAATGTTGGATATATAATTGGAAGACTTGAAACTGGTGAAATTTTCTTTGTGTCAATATCAGTTATAAGTGTCGATAGATTTGGTATCCAAAAAATGTAATCATCTGTTGTACCAAGTATGTCAAAATCTCTATCACCATCAAAATCGGCAGTATAAAAAGTACCTCCACCTTTTGATGCTAATTTTATCCCAGAACTAAAAGTGCCTT
>NW_019216396.1:0-1813 GCF_002532875.2 Varroa jacobsoni | reverse complement strand
CTTCTGAGCTTAGGTCTATTTGTGTTGTATTGCCAGTAATTTGTTTGCTGAATACTTCTACGCCAACACTGTTAATTACTCTGTATGTTGCATCGCTAATATTGCTACTAATGTTATACAAACCTGCACTTGGGTTTGGTGCAACACTTAGTTGGAATACTGTTGAGTTTACAGCAGTAACGATAGAGCAAGTACCAATTTCTAAGTCGTTTGAATTTACACAAAGTGAAGTGGTAATTACTTGATTAGAAGAATTGATAGTGTAAACTGTTGAGTTGTTAGCATTGTATCCTGCTATGTCTGCCAATACTACATAATCGCCATTTGGCAAGTTATCGAATGTATAGTTGCCATTAGCATCAGTATAAGTAAATTTAACAATATTGCCTGATGGATAACTTAATAGTTTAACCAACACATTTGAATATACAACAGACTGTTTCTTGAGTTAGGATTAACATTGCCATTGTTTAAGCTACCATCAATTTCACCTGTTCCGCTACCTAAACTTGCCAAAGGAATTACGTTGATATCAACATTTGAAACTCCTAAGCTTGGGCAACCTAATACATTTACAGGTTTTGCATCTTGGTATTTTGATTTACCATCATAATAAGTAGGTACTTTGCCACAGTTAGCTCCACAAGTATAAAGTAATCTGTATTCGCCAGTTGCTACTTTATCAAATGTATAGTTTCCATTCACTACAGTTACTGTATCAACAGCTAATGGCACAATGCCTTCACCTTGAATTTGATATAAAATTACATCGCCTTGTGTAACAGGGTAAGCATTAACAAGTGCTTTACCAGAAATGTCTTGGTTGTTTCCTACTTTCACTATCATAGTGTCAACAGGTGCACTACATAAACTATAGCAATGGCCAGTACCTGAAGCTGTAAAGTCAGAATTTGAGTTTACAAATTGTCCGCTTGGACCTTTAGTAGTAGCAACTACACCGCTAGCGTTAATATTGTTAAAGTTTGAGAAGAACAATAAATTAGCCTCTGTTCCTTCTAAACAAGAGTTTCTGTCGCTATTAATTTGTGTTTGAGTACGAGCTTCAGTCCAAATTGCAAAGTTATCATAAGCGTTTTTAGAGTTTCTTCCGCCATCATTTGGATATCTTGGATCTGAGCCTATTACAAGGTTAGTGTTTGCGTTGTTTACAATTCCAGAAACTAGTAAATCATTACTAGCAACTTGTACTCCATCGTAATAGATTTGCATTCCAGCTTCACTAGCTACAGTTGCTACGTGAACCCAACCTGTTTTATTTACAGCTGGGAAATCTAAGCATCTCCAGTTTCCGTTGCTGTTAACAAGGAATGAACCGCTATGCCATAACCATGAGTTGGTACTCATATTGTCAGAATTGTATTGCGATTGTCCTGCCCATGGGAAATTATTTCCTTCAAAATATACATCAGCTTCTACAGTAATAGCATTATTGTTTGGTAAGCTAATATTTTCAAAACGAATATGGTCTGAACTTTTATCTAATTTAGCAGCATCACCATCTGTGTTATTGCTTGTATAAAGTACAATGGTATCATTTTTTGATAAATTGTAACTAGTTGACAATGTTTTGGTAGCGTTTAAACCAGCACTAGCAATAGTGTCAGTTTTTGTTTTACCTGCTAGATAATAAAATGCAACATTTTCTGAGTCTTGAACTGTTACTTCAAATGGCTTTCCGCTACAAATTTTATCTGTATAAGTTTGAACATTGTTTACAGGAGTAGTTTTAGTGAATTCAATTGTATTGATTACATCACATGTACTATTTACTGTAGTGTCGCTATAAATACCT
>NW_019216395.1:0-1815 GCF_002532875.2 Varroa jacobsoni | reverse complement strand
GTCTCAGGATAGAGTTCCCTCACACAGAAAAGTTGTTAAAACTTAAACAAGCTTCCTCCAGTTAAGTTTCAGGATAAAATTTCCACTTACAATGAAATTGTTAAAAGTCAAGGAAATCTTTTTTACCATATTTCAAGAGAGAACCTTACATGCAATATATTTGTTAAAACTCAAAGAAGTTCTCGTTGGCCAAGTCTCAGGACAGAGTTCCCTCACACAGAAAAGTTGTTAAAACTTAAACGAGTGTTCTCTTGCTAAGTTTCAGGAAGATACAAAGAAGTGGTTAAAACAAACGTTTTTTTTCTGGCCATGTTTTAGGACAATATTTCCACATACAAAGTTGTTAAAACTCATATAAGTCCCCCATTGGCCAAGTCTCAGAACAGAGTTTCCTCATACAAAAAAGTTATTAGCACTCAAACAAGCTTCCTTTAGCTAAGTTTCAGGAGAAAATTTCCACTTACAACAAAATTGTTAAAAGTCAAGGAAATCTCTTTGGCTATATTTCAAAACAGAGTCTTACATGCAATATATTTGCTAAAACTCAAGTTGTCGTTGATCAGGCTTCAGGATAGAGTGGCCTCATACAGAAAAGTTGTTAAAACTTAAACAAGTATTCTTTAGCTAAGTTTCAGGAAAATACAAAGAAGTGGTTCAAACAAACGTTTTTTCTCGCCATGTTTTAGGCCAACATTTCCACATACAAAGGAGTTGCTAAAACAAATAAGTCCCTTATTGGCCAAGTCTCAGAACAGAGTTTCCTCATACAAAGAAGTTGTTGAAACTTGAACAAGTGTTTTCTAGCTAAATTTCAAGAAGATACAAAGAAGTGGTTAAAACAAACGTTTTTTCTGGCCATGTTTTAGGACAACATTTCCACATACAAAGAGGTTGTTAAAACTCATATAAGTCCCCCATTGGCCAAGTCTCAGAACAGAGCTTCCTCGTACAAAAAAGTTGCTAACACTCAAACAAGCTTCCTTTAGCCAAATTTCAGACAAAATTTGCGCACACAACAAAACTGGTAAAAGTCAAGGAAATCTTTTTGGCCATATTTCAAAACAGAATCTTACATGCAATATATTTGCTAAAACTCAAGTTGTCGTTCGTCAAGCCTCAGGATAGAGTGGCCTCATACAGAAAAGTTGTTAAAACTTAAACAAGTATTCTCTAGCTAAGTTTCAGGAAGATACAAAGAAGTGGTTCAAACAAACGCTTTTTCTCGCCATGTTTTAGGCCAACATTTCCACATACAAAGGAGTTGCTAAAACAAATAAGTCCCCCATTGGCCAAGTCTCAGAACAGAGTTTCCTCATACAAAAAAGTTGTTAACACTCAGACAAGTTTTCTTTATCTAAGTTTCAGAACAAAACTTCCGCCTACAACAAAATTGTTGAAAGTCAAGGAAATCTTTTGGCCCTATTTCAAAATAGAATCTTACATGCAATATATTTGCTACAGCTCAAAGAAGTCTCAGGATGGAGCTCCCTCACGCAGAAAAGTTGATAAAACTTAAATAAGTGTTCTCTAGCTAAGTTTCAGTAAGATATAAAGAAGTGGTTGAAACAAACGTTTTTTTCTGGCCATGCTTTAGGAAAACATTTCCACATACAAGGATGTTGTTAAAACTCAAATAAGTCCCCCATTGGCCAAGTCTCAGAACAGAGTTTCTTCATACAAAAGAGTTGTTAACACACAAACAAGCTTCCTTTAGCCAAGTTTCAGATAAAATTCCCGCATGCAACAAAATTGTTGAAAGTCAAGGAAATCTTTTTGGTCATATTTCAAAACAGAACCTTACATGTAATATATTTG
>NW_019216393.1:0-1825 GCF_002532875.2 Varroa jacobsoni | reverse complement strand
TTCCCTAGCTAAGTTTCAGGAAGATATACAGAAGTGGTTGAAACAAGCGTTTTTTTCTAGCCATGTTTTAGGACAACATTTCCACATACAAAGAAGTTCGTAAAACTCAAATAAGTCCCCCATTGGCCAAGTCTCAGAACAGAGTTTCCTCATACAAAAAGTTGTTAACACTCAAACAAGCTTCCTTTATCTAAGTTTCAGAACAAAACCTCCGCCTACAACAAAATTGTTGAAAGTCAAGGAAATCTATTTGGCCATATTTCAAAATGGAATCTTACGTGCAGTATATTTGCTAAAACTCAAAGGAGTTCTCGTTGACCAAGTCTCAGGACAGAGTTCCCTCACGCAGAAAAGTTATTAAAACTTAAACAAGTGTTCTTTAGCTAAGTTTCAGGAAGATATAAAGAAGTGGTTGAAACAAGCGTTTTTTTCTAGCCATGCTTTAGGACAACATTTCCACATACAAAGAGGTTGGTAAAACTCAAATAAGTCCCCCATTGGCCAAGTCTCAGAACACAGTTTTCTCATACAAAAAAGTTGTTAACACTCAAACAAGCTTCCTTTATCTAAATTTCAGAACAAAACTTCCGCCTACAACAAAATTGTTGAAAGTCAAGGAAATCTTTTTAGCAATATTTCAAAATGGAATCTTACATGCAATATATTTGCTAAAGCTTAAAGAAGTCTCAGGATGGAGCTCCCTCACGTAGAAAAGTTGTTAAAACTTAGACAAGTGTTCTTTAGCTAAGTTTCAGGAAGATACAAAGAAGTGGTTAAAACAACCGTTTTTTTTCTGGCCATGTTTTAGGACAACATTACCACATACAAAGAAGTTGGTAAAACTCAAATAAGTCGCCCATTGGCCAAGTCTCAGAACAGAGTTTCCTCATACAAAAAGTTGTTAACACTCAAACAAGATTCCTTTATCTAAGTTTCAGAACAAAACTTCCGCCTACAACAAAATTGTTGAAAGTCAAGGAAATCTTTTTCGTCATATTTCAAAATAGAATCTTACATACAATATATTTGCTAAAGCTCAAAGAAGTCTCAGGATAGAGCTCCCTCACACAGAAAAGTTGTTAAAACTTAAACAAGTGTTTTCTAGCTAAGTGTCAGGAAGATACAAAGAAGTGGTTGAAACAAGCGTTGTTTTCTGGTCATGTTTTAGGACAACATTACCACATACAAAGAAGTTGGTAAAACTCAAATAAGTCCCCCATTGGCCAAGTCTCAGAAGAGAGTTTCCTCATACAAAAAAGTTGTTAACACTCAAACAAGCTTCCTTTATCTAAGTTTCAGAACAAAATTTCTGCCTATAACAAAATTGTTCAAAGTCAAGGAAATCTTTTTGGCCAGACTTCAAAACAGGATCTTACATGCAATATATTTGCTAAAGCTCAAAGAAGTCTCAGGATGGAGCTCCCTCACACAGAAAAGTTGTTAAAACTTAGACAAGTGTTCCCTATTTAAGTTTCAGGAAGATACAAAGAAGTGGTTAAAACAACCGTTTTTTTCCTGCCCATGTTTTAGGACAACATTACCACATACAAAGAAGTTGGTAAAACTCAAAAATAAGTCCCCCATTGGCCAAGTCTCAAAACAGAGTTTCCTCATACAAAAAGTCGTTAACACTCAAACAAGCTTTCTTTATCTAAGTTTCAGAACAAAACTTCCGCCTACAACAAAATTGTTGAAAGTCAAGGAAATCTTTTTCGTCATATTTCAAAATGGAATCTTACATGCAATATATTTGCTAAAGCTCAAAGAAGTCTCAGGATGGAGCTCCCTCACGCAGAAAAGTTGTTAAAACTTAGACAAGTGTTCT
>NW_019216392.1:0-1826 GCF_002532875.2 Varroa jacobsoni | reverse complement strand
CCAAGTTTCAGACAAAATTTTCGCTTACAACAAAATTGTTAAAAGTCAAGGAAATCTTTTTGGTTATATTTCAAAACAGAACCTTACATGTAGTATATTTGTTAAAACTCTAAGAAGTTCTCGTTGGTTAAGTCTCAGGATAGAGTTCCCTCACATAGAAAAGTTGTTAAAACTTAAACAAGCTTCCTCTAGTTATGTTTCAGGATAAAATTTCTACTTACAATGAAATTGTTAAAAGTCAAGGAAATCTTTTTGGCCATATTTCAAAAGAGAACCTTACATGCAATATATTTGTTAAAACTCAAAGCAGTTCTCGTTGGCCAAGTCTCAAGATAGAGTCCCTTCACACAGAAAAGTTGTTAAAACTTAAACAAGTGTTCTCTGGCTAAGTTTCAGGACAGAAGTTCCACATACAAAGAAGTGGTTAAAACAAACGTTTTTTTTCTGTCCATGTTTTAGGACAACATCACCACATACAAAGAAGTTGGTAAAACTCAAATAAGTTCTCCATTGGCCAAGTCTCACAACAGAGTTTCCTCATACAAAAAAAAAGTTGTTAACACTCAAACAAGCTTCCTCTAGCCAAGTTTCAGGACAGAATTTCCGCATACAACAAAATTGTTAAAAGTCAAAGAAATCTTTTTGGCCATATTTTAAAAGAGAACCTTACATGCAATATATTTGTTAAAACTCAAAGAAGTTCTCGTTGGCCAAGTCTCAGCATAGAGCTCCCTCACACAGAAAAGTTGTTAAAACTTAAACAAGCTTCCTCTAGTTAAGTTTCAGGATAAAATTTCCACTTACAATGAAATTGTTAAAAGTCAAGGAAATCTTTTCGGCCATATTTCAAAAGAGAACCTTACATGCAGTATATTTGTTAAAACTCAAAGCAGTTCTCGTTGGCCAAGTCTCAGCATAGAGCTCTCTCACACAGAAAAGTTGTTAAAACTTAAACAAGCTTCCTCTAGTTCAGTTTCAGGATAAAATTTCCACTTACAATGAAATTGTTAAAAGTCAAGGAAGTCTTTTTGGCCATATTTCAAAAGAGAACCTTACATGCAATATGTTTGTTAAAACTCAAAGCAGTTCGCGTTGGCCACGTCCCAGGATAGAGTTCCCTCACACAGAAAAGTTGTTAAAACTTAAACAAGTGTTCTCTGGCTAAGTTTCAGGACAGAAGTCCCACATACAAAGAATTGGTTAAAACAAACGTTTTTTTTTCTGGCCAGGTTTTAGGACAACATTTCCACATACAAAGGAGTTGTTAAAACTCAAATAAGTCCCCTATTGGCCAAGTCTCAGAACAGAGTTTCCTCATACAAAAAAAAAGTTGCTAACGCTCAAACAGGCTTCCTCTAACTAAGTTTCAGGACAAAATTTCCTCTTACAACGAAATTGTTAAAAGTCAAGGAAATCTTTTTGGCCATATTTCAAAAGAGAACCTTACATACAATATATTTGTTAAAACTCAAAGCAGTTCTCGTTGGCCAAGTCTCAGGATAGAGTTCCCTCACACAGAAAAGTTGTTAAAACTTAAACAAGTGTTCTCTGGCTAAGTTTCAGGACAGAAGTTACACATACAAAGAAATGGTTAAAACAAACGCTTTTTTTCTGGCCATGTTTTAGGACAACATTACCACATACAAAGAAGTTGTTAAAACTCAAATAAGTCCCCCATTGGCCAAGTTTCAGAACAGAGTTTCCTCATACAAAAAAGTTATTAACACTTAGCCAAGCTTCCTTTAGCTAAGTTTCAGGACAAAATTTCTACTTACAACAAAATTGTTAAAAATCAAGGAAATCTTTTTGGCCATTTCAAAAGAGAA
>NW_019216391.1:0-1826 GCF_002532875.2 Varroa jacobsoni | reverse complement strand
GCTAAGTTTCAGAAAGATACAAAGAATTGGTTAAAACAAACGTTTTTTTTTGGCCATCTTTTAGGACAACATTTCCACATACAAAGAAGTTAAAACTTAAATAAGTCCCCAGAGGCCAAGTCTCAGGACAGAGTTTCCTCATACAAACAAAAGTTGTTAACAGTCAAGCAAGCTTCCTTTAGCCAAGTTTCAGACAAAATTGCCGCTTACAACAAAATCATTAAAAGTCAAGAAAATCTTTTTCGCCATATTTCAAAACAGAATCTTACATGTACTATATTTGCTAAAACTCAAGTTCTCGTTGGCCAAGTCTCAGGATAGAGTTCCCTCACACAGAAAAGTTGTTAAAACTTAAACAAGTGTTCTCTAGCAAAGTCTCAGGAAGATACAAAGAAGTGGTTAAAACAAACGTTTTTTTTTGGCCATGTTTTAGGACAATATTTCCACATACAAAGAAGTTAAAACTTAAATAAGTCCCCAGAGGCCAAGTCTCAGGACAGAGTTTCCTCATACAAACAAAAGTTGTTAACAGTCAAGCAAGCTTCCTTTAGCCAAGTTTCAGACAAAATTGCCGCTTACAACAAAATCATTAAAAGTCAAGAAAATCTTTTTGGCCATATTACAAAACAGAACCTTACATGTAGTGTATTTGTTAGAACTCAAAGAAGTTCTCGTTGGTCAAGTCTCAAAATAGAGTTTCCTCATACAGAAAAGCTGTTAAAACTTAAACAAGTATTCTCTAGCTAAGTTTCAGGAAGATACAAAGAACGGGTTAAAACAAACGTTTTTTCTGGCCATGTTCTAGGACAACACGTCCACATACAAAGAAGTTAAAATTTAAATAAGTCCCCCATTGGCCAAGTCTCAGGACAGAGTTTCCTCATACAAATAAAAGTTGTTAACACTCAAACAAGCTTCCTTTAGCCAAGTTTCAGACAAAATTTCCGCATACAACAAAATTGTTAAAAGCCAAGGAAATCTTTTTGGCCATATTACAAATAGAATCTTACATGTAATATATTTGCTAAAACTCAAGTTCTCGTTAGTCAAGTCTTAAAATAGAGTTTCCTCATACAGAAAAGTTGTTAAAACTTAAACAAGTATTCTCTATCTAAGTTTCAGGAAGATACAAAGAAGTGGTTAAAACAAACGTTTTTTCTGGCCATGTTTTAGGACAACAATTCCACATACGTAGAAGTTAAAACTTATATAAATCCCCCATTGGCCAATTCTCAAAACAGAGTGCCTTCATACAAACAAAAGTTGTTAACACTCAAACAAGCTTCCTTTAGCCAAGTTTCAGACAAAATTTCCGCATACAACAAAATTGTTAAAAGTCAAGGAAATCTTTTTCGTCATATTTCAAAACAGAACTTACATGTAGTGTATTTGTTAAAACTCAAAGAAGTTTTCATTGGCCAAGTCTCAAAATAGAGTTTCCTCATACAGAACAGCTGTTAAAACTTAAACAAGTGTTCTCTATTTAAGTTTCAGGAAGACACAAAGAACGGGTTAAAACAAACGTTTTTTTCTCATTTTTTCTGTCGTGTCAAAATTTTCGCTTACAACAAAATCGTTAAAAGCCAAGGAAATAAATCTTTTTGGCCATATTTCAAAACAGAATCTTAACGTAATATATTTGCTAAAACCCAAGTTCTCGCTGGTCAAATCTCAAAATAGAGTTTCCTCATACAGAAAAGCTGTTAAAACTTAAACAAGTATTCTCTAGCTAAGTCTCAGGAAGATACAAAGAAGTGGTTAAAACAAACGTTTTTTTGGCCATCTTTTAGGACAACATTTCCACATACGAAGAAGTTAAAACTTAA